>NW_026895521.1:0-165991 GCF_033153095.1 Gastrolobium bilobum
CGGCCAAACCCCAAATCCGCAGGAGCAGCTGAAGAACGCCCCAAACCCTTCCCTTAGGCGTGTGGATTGCCCCCAAATTTGGTCCAAATCGTGAAATCTGAAGGATAGGTAAGGTTTCTTAACTTGCATTGTGTTTTAGGTTTAGGAATTTTTTGTATTTGTTTGTTGTCCGAATTTGTGAACTCTAATCAAAGCGTTTGTTGTAGGTTTTGTAACCCTAATCTACTAAGGTTTATTTTTTTGCATTGTGTGAATTTTTTTGTTTGAAAAGTTTGTATGTGGCAAAAGTTTGCTTTTGGTTTACAGCGCTTATGTTGCAAGTTTTCATTACCATCATGACATGTTTCATATAGTTAAATGCTGACATGTTTCATTGTAGGTACCCTAAACAAATGACGAGCCGCAGAAGACCAAGCGATGAGGGCAACGAGTCACTTGAGAGACGCACCAAGCATAGGCAAGAGCGGCCTTCTTCGTCAAGGCGACAAGACGAAGAGCCTGATACTGTTGACCTCCCGTATGGGTATCTGTTTGAGGACGACCCTGCCGTCCACGCTTCATTCGTACGTGACCATTTGAACCGGCCGTTATGTGCTCCAAAATCTTTGGATACAGCCTTTTTTGATAAGGAGGGATTTGAAATTGTGGGGGTGTTGGAGGCGGCACATCTGAGGGTGTTGGCCGAGACCCTATGTCCGTATTCAGAGCTTATGGTGCGGGCCTTCTACCATAACCTCAGCTACGTACAGGGCGAGCTGAGGTCGAGGGTCTGTGGACTAGAGATCATCATGACGGCACCTGCATGGTTGGAGATACTCGGCTATGATTTTGACTTTTCTCAGACTGTGGTGTATGACGCTGATAGTGGTGTAGTACTTCCAGGATATGTACGAGAGGATGCCGTGCAGGAGCAGAGAAGAGTCTGTGGGGAACACTTGCACTATACGGTGGGGTTGCTTTCTGTGGAGTCCCGTATACTACACTATGTCCTCACCCACGTTCTGTTTCCGCGATCTTTTAATCATTCCAGGGTGTTGGAACATGACATTCCCATTATGTGGGCTATCCGACATGCCCAGATGGTGAACTGGAGGCACTATATCTGTTGGTTTATGTTTAAGGCCAAACATAAGGGTCATCTTCCATACGCCTGTCTGGTACAGAGGATATTGGTTCACTTTGGTGTTCCCATGGAGACTGAGCTGTTGAAGAAGACCACGGGCTATAATTGCAAGTTCGGAAAGCGTCTATTGGAGCAGTGCAAGATTACTAAGAACACGAGATCGGGTGTGTGGGAGTTTAGTGGTATGCCCCAGGTTGAGGTCCTGATGTTGCCCCAGATGACCATATTGTTGAGCCAGATGTGGAGGAGGAGGAGGAGGAGGAGGATGTGGCTGAGGTTGAGGAGATAGCTGAACCTGAAGGTGGATTTTCACTGCGTGATGTCATGAAGGGCATAAATGCAATGACAAAGAAGATAGAAAAGATGGCGCTGGCACATAAAAAATGGAGAAAGAAAGGGAATGAAAGGTTTAGACACATACAGGGAAGGTTTAAGGGTGTGGAAGACAGGCTTGCTCGTCTGGAGCTTGCAAGAGGTGGTCAGGTAGCTGAGGCAGCAGGGGATGGGGGTCATGTGTCAGATGAGGACGACTCGGAGACGGACACAGACGGGGATGACGAGTAGATTTAGGGTGTACATCATGTTATTATGTTTTGTTCATGTATTTCCTTTAAGTCGTTGATGTAATGTAACTTTTTTTAATGAATGCAGAATTGTTATGTTTTTTGGATCTATGTTATGTTGTGTAATGAATTTAATTCCATTTCAATATTGTATAACTTATGAATGGAACCTTTTTAGCAATTTGATCATCACGGCACAAAACAATATTGAACAGGTCACATTCATCCATAACACATCACAGCAAATCAGTACATGTGTTTAAAAAGGCAACATCTTGTATTGTTAACCGTAAACAAACGTTATGACAACATACGACTTGGTTTTAGGAATTTAACTCGGAAATTATGCTCCCTAAGTCACACTCCCTTAGTGGATCAGTGTAGAGTGGAAACCTAGGGCAAAAAACATGTGTAATTCGGATTTGGGTCCTAAACATCATGACATCAAATACAAACATAGCACTGTCATTACATTCAAATACAAACATCATGAGATCAAATACAAACATAGCACCGTCATTACATTCAAATACAAACATCATGACATCAAATACAAGCATATAAAACCATAAATGCCTATAATGTTAAACCATCAAAACATTAAGCCCCTCCCCTGCTTCCTCCGCAATTCATCTTGTATTGGGAATCCTCATAGGACATGTACGTTTGTTGTGACCAATTTGCTTACACAGGCTACATCTACGTACCAAAGATGCATTTGAGATAATGGTTGGGCCATCAATTTGTGGAATCAACAACTCATTGCCCATTGGATACCAATAAGCAGCATATACCTTATCAATTTGTGCAATTGAGAACACAGGATCAACATAATCATAGTGGTTCAACTTTTCTACCTTGCACACCGCTAAGACGTGACTGCAAGGAAATCTTCTAGATGTGAACCGTCCACATTGACATTTGCGATTGAGCAAGTCCACCCTCATTATGTCACCTGCATCATGAGTTGATTGATTGTAGGCATCCTCAACTTCAAATAGCTGCAGGTCCCTATCAAAAACCCGCACACGGAGGCTCACTGTTAATTGATCATTTTTTTGGATGATATCCTCAACTTTTTTTGCAATTCTCCAACCCTTTGCCTTTGCCTTTTGGATCTTTTCACGTCTCTTGACGAAATACTCAACAAGTCTACTTTGAGTCATCTTCACCAATGCTGTTATAGGCAAATTACGTGCACCCCTCAGGACCTTATTCACACACTCAGATAAGTTAGTCGTCATGTGACCAAACCTCCGACCGTCCTCATCGTAAGACCTGCACCATTTTTCTTTGGGAATCTGATCTATCCACGAAGCTACTTGAGGGTTACTGTCGATAAAATCCTGGAATCTGATATCAAAATGAATCTTTGAACTCAAGTACCCTGAAATACAAAATGATGTGTTAGATACAAAAGGATGAATTATATACAATTTGTACATATTAAAAAGAAGATTGTACCTAGCTTCATCAGGGTTTTCTTTAATTCCACATCTATGAACTTAGTGTTAAAGTTGCTTCCGATGTGGCGTAGACAAAACACATGATACGCAAATGGTGGCTGCCAACCGGCATGATCTCTTACAGCCCTGATGATGCTGGGATGACGATCGGATATTAGACAAATGCCATGCTTATGCGTGACGTGAAAACGCATGAGGCTAAGAAACCACGATCAATCATCCAATCTCTCACCAGGAGGAACAATAGCAAATGCAATAGGGAGAATGTAACCATCTCCATCTTGTGAAGTTGCAATCAAAAGAGTTCCTTTGTATTTACCGTACAAATGCGTGCCATCAATTTGGATTATGGGTTTACAATATTTGAAGGCCTCAATGCACTGGTGAAAGGTCCAAAATACTCGGTGAAAGACAGCCTTATCCGTATACACTCGACGTTCATCAACACATTGGTCCGTATCAATCTTGAACACAGAACCCACATTAACCTGCGTCATGTATGTCAGCCAACCAGGCAAGAATGCATACGATTTATCCCAGTCGCCAAATAACTTGACAATGGCTTTCATTTTAGCCTTCCAAGCTTTCTTGTAAGATATGTTGTATCCATACAAACGTTGTACCCTCTCTTGAATAAGAACTGGCTTCAATGATGGATCTTCTTTTAACATACCTATATAAAAAAAAACACCGGCCAACAGTCAGAATACAAACTGATTAACGTTAACATACCTTAGGAAGTTAGATATATCGAATAATACATACTGATAATGGTTGCACATATCACATCAGAATCCAACTGTCTATGATCCCGGGTAAGACCTTGGTTTAGGCAGGTGTGTTCTTTAACCCATTTACTAACCACCCAAGTATTTCCATTCTTCGGCAACAATGCCCTCACATACCAGGGACATCCATCATTATGGTGTCGACACTTCATCACAAATCTATGGTCATCACTTTTTGCCACAACGACAGTACGGTGAGCCTTCATACAATATAATTTGACTGCATGTTGCATTTCAGATTTGCTACGAAACTCCTGATACAAATATAAAGGATCCCCTAATTGCCAGCCACCGTGATCATCATCGTCACCATACAATATCTCCGTCTCATCATTAGGGTGGGCCCAATTAATGAAGGTATAATGTAAGCTTTCATTCCAAAATGGCTCGACCTCAGAACCTACGGATGCATTATAATGCCACCGTCAATACCATTCATAACAAAAAAAATAATTGCTAAATTAAATCTTTAAAAAACAAATCTCACCACTGCTAACAGGGTCAACACGAAGTGGTCTCGTAACCTGCGAACCCGGGGATGGTGAGCTTGTGTCAGCGTCGAAATCACCCTCTATGTCAGTATCTGACGTGTCACCTAGTGGAATAACACTCTCAGGTTCACCGTCCTCATCGCTGTCCATATCGGCATCCTGTTCATCCTCATCTATTTCCCGCAGTGTTATCTGACTTATGACATGTGCAGGTGCAGATAAATCGACTACTCTTTCTTCATGACCAAAATACGGTTCACTTCTTGTATGCATGGGTGCAGATGAAGATTGACCACAATCTAATTCAACATATATCTCAATAAAATTTTGAAATTTTCGGTCAACAATTGCATCTATGACACATTCGACATCTTCATCATCACATATATCGTTACCAATGTAGTAAATAGCATCCTTACCAACTGTTGTCTCTACCCTGGCAATCATCCGTTGAACGCATTGGCTGCCTTGCAAACCCAATTTTTGCTGAATTCTCTCCTTTAACTCATTGTATGTAGTGCCCCGTTTGATTTTCAACATTTTCGTTTTTCCTTCAAATTGAACACCATTGGGGCCTTCATAATGCTTTCCATCATAGTAGATCATTGTCACATACATGTTTGGACTTGTGCTCATCTTCCTCACGAAATTGGGACTTGGGTTCTGAAATTGGGGGTTTGGGTTCGGATTTTGGGGTTTGGAATTGGGCAATGACAATGATTTCACAATATTAGGTCTGTAGAGATGGTGGGATGAAATACAATCGGATTGAGAGGATTACACATGAACAAAGGGAGCTATTTAGGTTTACACAACAACAACAATCGAAATGAGACCGAAAACATGGAAAATATAGGGTTTCAGTCGACATTTAGTCGACTAAATATCGATATTTAGTCGACTAAATATCCCAAAAATGTAGTCGATTAAGATGATTTTTTAGTCGACTAAATTTGCGGTAGTCCACTTTCTGAAGATTGACCATTTGCTCGACTAAAACAGCAAGGTAGTCGACTAAAAGGGGGCAGGTTGGTGGATAGTTCTTGATCAGGGGCAAATTGGTTATTAATTAATTAATGAGGGGCAAAAGAGTCAAAAAGCCAAGAAAAGCAACTTTGCTTCTTTGGTTTCTAAATAATCATAGCTTAACTTAAGACAAGTAAAAGCATTCCTCACTTCTTCTTCCACGTGATCATCTATTGCCTCTGAATGCCTCAAGCTGTGTAATGACACCTCCCACTCAGCTTTAGATTTTCCTTTTAAGGAAGATCCCATAGCTACAATTACTAATGGTAGTCTATTGCATTCATCACAAAGTTCCCTCGGCACATTATTGAATGACTTAGAGAAGGCATCATCAATGTTTGCGTACTTTTGGAATAAAGTCCAAGATTCATCTTTAGATAGGAGATCCAGGTAAATACTTTTTTGACAGTCCATTGAACTACATACACCTTGACGGCGAGTGGTTACTAGGACCTTCCATCTGCCCTTTGAATCATTGTCCATGCGAATTCCTATATCCTTCAATTCAAACTTTTTCCATAAATCGTCTAGTATTATAAGAATTCGCTTCTTTTCTTTCAAACACAACCATAAGCGCTGTGCTCTTTCATCTTTATTTGTTTCCTTTAGCTCCAAGGTTAACATATCTGCCATTTTTTGCTGAATGTTTACAATGTTTGGAGTTTGAGATATGGTAACTAATATAACCTTATCAAACAAATTCAACTCCTCAGCTTTCTTACCCACTTCTGTTACAAGAGTTGTTTTCCCAGATCCACCAGTCCCCCACACTCCAATCATATAGATGCTATCATCCTGAATCGCCGCCCAAAGTGGAGTGTAAGCCACTTTTGTTGATTCAAAGGAAGTAAAATTTTCAGATGACAAGTACTGAATGCCTGGGAGAGAAGCAAGGTGAGAAAATGGCTGAATGTTGCTTTTGGCTTTGAATTTCCCCATTTCCTCTAACTTTTTTGCCAGTTGCTTGCATAAAAGATATCCTCCCCAGGTTGGACACCATCCTTCAAAGCAATTGATGTTTGTGTCCAACTTTTGTTCTAGCTTCTCTACCTCTTTCAAGACATTTTCACATCTTTCAGCCATTTATCTACCAGTTCTTCAATTACTTCAGTTCTTTCTTTGGCTTGTTGAACACGAACCAGCATGCTATCTCTTTCATATGTCAGCTCCTTCTTTTCATTCTCAAGATCTGTGATTACTTTATTCGGGAAAAAGAAGTATTGTCCCTCGCGAATTGCAGGCTCCACCAAAAGTTTAGCACTGTTAGTCGCAACAGCCTTAACAATATCAGCCACTAAATCCATGGTAACCTGGCAATAGAATCGTGTGCAATGATTAGGCCATCTGAGTGTTCAAAGATCCATCAATATGGAATGTATAATTAGGTCACTTAATTGTAGGATGACAAAGAAGCATCTGAAAGGACGTTTGGTACAAGAGAAATTTTTATTTGTCCGGGAATCTCGATTTTCAAAAATATGATTTTTGCATTCAGTTTACGATAATATCTGAAAATTTAAAATTTAGAAAAATTCAGTTTCCCGGGAATCCCTCAAAATCCCGCGTACCAAAGTGTTTGTTATGCGTGAAATAAATTTGAAAGAAGGATAAACTTTGATTGAAGTCAAAGTTCAGTACCACACTCAAAAGACTAATATTACACACGAATAAATTTTTATTGGGATGGTAACACAAAAACGGGAAAACAGACAACTTTGTGTTTGATCACATATAGATATCAAATCTAAACAGTAGATTTAAGTCGTATTTTGTTCCCAACAAATTAATTTTACCATAGACATATATAGTAAGTACATGCATATTCATTTCATAGTGGGTAAACTTCATACCTTGTCTTTGAAGCAGATGCAATGTTAGCTTGGCTGAGTTGGGAATCACAGAAGCAAAGATGGATACTTGTGCTTGTGCTATTACTTTAGGATCACACGCTGCAATGTTCTATTTTCTTCTTTAATGTTGAAGCGCAAAGTTATGAGATTGGTCAACGATTCCCTTTTGCTATTACCCACACCTACTCTACTCCCTTCAATTTTTTAATGTCTAAAATTAAGTTAATGACTCATCAAATATTATCAAATTAAGAATAAAACAGCCCGTTAACGATATTATGATCTCTGTATATTCTTTTATGCTTAAGGGCAAGGTCATGTGATTCGCCAACCATTCACACCCACTCTCTCTTCTCAATTTCTTAAAAGGTGTGACACTTGAAATGTTCTTAATTTAAAGAAATAATAATTATATCTTATTAACATTTCTTTTCTGATTTTACTTAATAAAAATGTCAAGAAATAACGATAAAATTTTACAAGGAATATAATATTTTTTAAATTTCTAAAAATAATAAATAATCAAAAGAAAATAGAATTTATAAAACTATAATTACTTTTTAATTAAAAGGAATAATAGGTAATGAATCATCAAATATTCTCACATTAATTTTAAAATTGCATGTTAACATTATTATTCTTGATTTTTTTTTCTTGTTTGATACACTATCCAATGCTTGCGCTTCATGTGACAAACTAGAATATTTGTTTTAAAATATCAATTTTAGTCGGAGGAAAAAGTAAAAGAAAAGACACACAAGTGAGCCTCCCCATGAATCATGATTAACAATTGGTCTTACTCGTTTATTTTATTTTTTTATGATTAGAGGAAAATTATTAGAACAGAACAAAAAACAAGTGGTAAGAACTTTTGTCTCACGATTAACTAGTAGTCGTTATTGTTTAATTTTTTAGTGATCAGACTCAAACTATTGAAATTAAAGAAAAGTAAGTGGCAACAATCTTAATAATCAATTACTCATTATTGACATCAAACAAATATAAGTGACAACAACTTAATATCGTTTTATTATTTAGTAGGATGCATGGCAGAAGGTGGGGTTGGAACTAGAAGGAAGGATGAACCAAAAGTCCAAAATCACCCTGCATGCCAAACACAGAGAAAGGATAAGGAGGAGGAAGACATTACGATCCTTCTTTACCGTTTAGATTTAGCTTAATCAAAATTCTTGCTTTATGACAGTTTTCGTCAACTTAAAATAATAATAATAATAATAATAATAAAAGGGTTAGCTTTATGTAAAGTGTTTTGATTCAATCTGTTTGTAGCTTAGCTAAAACATTTTGTGTGATTTCAAAATGGTATATAGCAATTAACGTAGGGTTTAGTGTGTGTCATTTAAAAGGATATAAGTTGTGTCCTTTTAGTGACTTACACAGAGTATGACCGGTCATATTCTGTGTAATTCTGAAAAGTTATTTTTTTTCACTTTACACGTAATGTGACTGAGAAGAGAGAAATTTTTTTTTTTTCAGATTTACACGAAGTATGACCGGTCATACTTCGTAAATCATCTAAAATGACACAATTTATGATCTTGCCAAAGAATAATCGTGCAACAAAAAATATCTTAAAAGAAATGGCTATAGGATTCTATTTGGATAATTATTTTTTATGAAAACTATAAGAACTAAATAAATTAGTAAGGAAAAAGAAAGAATTTTCAAGTCTCATCCAATGTTTGACCCATCAGCACATATTTGATAGACATATACAGCAAGAACCAATTTCGAACAGTGGCTGGGTGTTGTGTGCTGCCGGCTATGTAACACCGATACTGACACGTGACACGATACGACACGACACTCCGACACGTTAATTTTAAAAAATGTTAGATTTCGGCACGTTAGGACACGTTTTGATATTAAATAATATTTTTAATTTATGTAGTATATATTATATTTAATATTCAATAATTTAACAAAAAATAATCTAAACTTATGATATTCATAAATTTTGCAAAGAAACATAAGATATCCCAAATATTTATATTAAACTCAATAACATGGTAATCGTAGTTCAACGAATCTAATAGTTTGAACTAAAAACTCAACGCAACGTAACCTTTGAACCTTTTTTTAATTTATATAACGCGTGTTGGAGTGTCGGTGAGTGTCGGAGTGTCCGAGAGTGTCAAGAAGTATCGGACACGACACATCAAAATTTTTGAAGTGTCGGTGCTTCATAGCCTGATGTTTGTATGTATCCAATGCTTCCCAGCATTTAACATAAGGATGTCGGTGCTTCAAAGTTTTTGGTGTGTGTTATGTGTATGTAGTGTAGGGGTGTGTTCAATTCCCATGCAATGCAAAAAAAAACATAAGGATGTTGCTATTAAAGCCAGAAACTCACTATTGTGAAAATAACCTCCTAATCACAAAAATAAAAAATTAACTGCCTCACGTTTTCTTTCTTTCTTTTTTTTTTTTGTTGGATTCAACGTCTCCCATCTTTTAAATAAATTTTTGTCAGCATCCAATAAACACAAATATGCCTCTTGGACTCTTGAGTTCTTATGCTCAAATTTGGCTAGGTTTTTAAAATAGTTACCGATATATTAATAAACAATATTTAGTAGTAAAAATAATTAAGCTTAAGTTAACCTAAAATAGTAATTTAACATCTTGGAAAAATGTGCTTATATCACAATAATTGCAAAGTCTAGCAAATAAATAAACCCGCAAAATGTTAGATGAATAATATTGACATAATTTCAAAGGCCGGTCACTCAAAATAAGTCATTTGGAAAATTCTAATAAAATGGCTGCATTATAAAACATTTTAAATAATTTAATTGACACTTCATCAAACAATTGTCATGCAGAAAGAAGAATATGTATAAGCACAACTTTGGAGAAAAACAAGAGATCAGGTAATATAAAAAACTAAAATCAATAATGCTTCAATTGTCGTGAACCCAGTATAATCAACAATGAAGGAGGAAAGGGAATGAATACTTACCTTATTTCTTTTTTAAAGTATCATTCAATGTTTGAACTGTCAGCATCCATTTGATGGGCAAATAGAGTGAAACCCAAATTTGAGTGGCACTTATATGACTTTGCATCCCAAGATGCCAACTTGGTGCTTCCGGGTTATAGAATATTTCCTCCGACTTCCGGGCTAAAGCAGGGGAGTGCTTACTTATTCAGCATTGTGCATCTCTGGTCAAACTCGATAAATTCTAGTGCCCATTCCTTAAACACAACATTAACACGGCTGACACTGTTTAGCAGTAATAAAATCAAGAAAAGCATGGTTTATACAAGGCGATAACCCTTCACTAATTGAACAACACCAAAGCTAAAATATACTTCTGTCAAAGATTATCTCTATTCTTTCCTATTAATAGACGTACTCAATGCAAGAAAGTAACTCATGATATGTGGAATTTGTTTTGCCAACAATACTTGAGGAAAAGAAAAAGAAAAAGGAAAGCACGTGTCTAATCATTTTCATTATGCACCTTAATTTTTTTATTTTTTTTTTTGTTGAATTGAATATTAGTGTGCTATTTCTCAATAATTTTTTTTATTTTTGAAACTAAATATTTTTATCTTAGCCATTTTTTTTAATTAAATATGGACCCAGTGTCTTTGCAAACTGACCATTTCTTCAGGTTCGACTCAATCTAAATTTTTTCCGCTACAATAAAAATATATATAAAACTAATCCCCTAAACTAAAAGGACCTGAACGATGAAGGTTCAAAACTGAATTGAGTTATTTTCCTTAGAGGCAAACTGCCTAGTATATATACTAGATGTGCAGAGACATTACCCATAATTGAAGGAGAACTTATTACTACACTTAAGATGTATAACGTTTACGAATCACATGTTAATAATAATCATGCTTTATTTTATTTTATTAAACGGTTGGAGTTGAGTTGAAGATATGAGAAAATACAGAATACTTAGCTTGTACTCCTTGTGTAGGCATCCGACTTATGATATATAAGTACTTGTGCGTAATGACTTAGTGGCTTTGAACTCTGAGATGTCAAGGTTATTATTTGAAGGTCCAAACCTCCTGCGGCCATTTTGTTTCAGCATTGTCCGGGCACACTAACGCCAAAATTAATCGAGAATATAGTAGCAATAAAATAATAAAGGAAAAATTAGATAAATATAGAAAAAAGAAATTGAATGAGCATTGAGTACATGAGGGAAATTTTGAATTGTAAGTCTGCCACCGAAAATGCAGTGGCCAAGAACAGCCCACATGCTCATAGCTCTGATGATAATGGGCACTTCAAATTCAATGGGTACAACCATCACTTTTATACGTTGTTGAAATAGTTGTTTTCGAAATGTCTGACGAGCAATATTGGAGTCACATATAGAAGAAGCCATGTCATCTCCACTTATATGAAGTAGCTTCTTATAGATTAGACAATTAAAGTAGTTATTAATACTGTTAGTTAGTTACTCTTTCTGTACCTTCAATTGTAGTTTGTATATAAGCTTCTGTACCTATCAGAAATACATAAGTTTGAGTTTTCTCTTCTCCTTTCAAGAATATGGAGATCATAATTCTTTCTCCTTCTTTGATTACCTGCTTGTAATATGGTATCAGAGCTTTAGCCTCTGATATCCATTCTTCCGCTGCAACTCGCTTTCTTTCCTTTCTTGCCAATTGTTTCTAGCTTGCTTGCATTAACAATGGCTAATCCCATTCCAGAATATTTGACTAATCCTGGTCACTCCTTGTTTTTACACCCAAACGAGAATCCATCAATTGTTCTCGTCACTCTTTCACTCGATGGAAGGAATTACCATACATGGGCAAGAGCGATGAGCATGGCGTTATTGTCCAAGAACAAGCTTGGATTCATTGATGGCACCATTGTTCAGCCAGCCAATGATGATCCTCTGTTTGCAGCATGGCAACGCTGCAATATCATGGTTCTTGCGTGGATTCACAGAACCATCAACAAATCAATCGAGAAATCCATTCTTTGGATGGATCGTGCATCAGATGTCTGGATCGATCTGAGGAATCGTTTCAGCCAATCTGATATTTTCAGACTTTCTGATATTCAGGAAGACATTAATAAACTTCAACAAGGAGAAATGAATATTACTGATTACTTTACTGAGTTGAAAACTCTATGGGATGAATTTGAAAATCTTCGTCCATTACCTGTATGCCGCTGTAATCTTCGGTGTAATTGTGGTCTTCTTGAGCATATAAGAAACCATAGAGACCAAGATCAAACAGTGAAGTTCTTGAAGGGACTGAATGAACAGTACTCTCATGTCAGGTCTCAGATTATGATGTTGGACCCTTTGCCTCACATCACTCGAGCATTCTCCTTAGTAGCTCAGCAAGAGAGACAATTCCAACCCAACTCCCAAGGTTCTTCACAAGGTGAATTATCTTTGTTATCTCGTGTTCTCCCTAACATGTCAAATATTACTAGGAGAAATTTTGCAGATAAAAGAAACCAGAATCCTCCAAATTTTCATGGCCAAGGGCGTGGATCCAAAATATGTACTCATTGTGGGCGAAATAACCACACCATTGAAACTTGCTATCAACTTCATGGTTTTCCTCCGGGATATAAAGTTGGTATGAAGCCAAGAGGAGCTGCCAATCTAGTTCAGCAAGATAATGATTTCTCCAATGAGAACAATGGGTCCAATGATGAAATTGATCTTGGTGTTTCTTTATCACAAGATCAGTACCAGAAGTTACTTACCCTCTTGCAAAACACTCAACTTCAAGATGATAAGTCAGTTCATTCTAGCAATCTAGCTACCACAGCATCTGCTTCTAATCTGAATTCAGTTTCTTCAACACTCACATTTCATGATTGTTCAGGTAATGCATATATTCGATGGATCTTGGATACAGGAGCAACAGATCACATCTGTTCAATAAAGTCTATTTTTAGCTCATTACGAAAAATAGCCCCAATTTCCATCATGATACCAAATGGAGCTCAAGTTACAACATATATTTGTGGCACTGTTTTATTGCCCAATTCATTACACTTGATTGATGTTCTTTATGTTCCAGAATTCAAAGTTAATCTGGTTTCTGTTTTCAAATTGGCTAAAACCACAGCTTGCTACTTAACTTTTCTCAAGTCTTCATGCTTGATTAATCAGGTCAATACCAAGAAGATGATTGGTACAGCTGAACTCAGGGGAGGAT
The DNA here is from genome assembly GCF_033153095.1 of Gastrolobium bilobum. NCBI lineage: Eukaryota > Viridiplantae > Streptophyta > Magnoliopsida > Fabales > Fabaceae > Gastrolobium > Gastrolobium bilobum. Next base: position 13,491 of record NW_026895521.1, read on the forward strand.
TATATGTGATTGATCAACCACAACCATGCTTGAAGACTCATTCTGTTTCGAGTTCAATTCCAAATTCAGTTTCAAATAAAAGCTTTCAGAATAAAAGAGCTTTCTCGGCCAAGAGAATTGCTGATGCAAGATTATGGCATTTTCGTTTGGGACACTTGTCTCATGAAGCATTAAGACAAATGTCTATTGTATTTCCATTCATTTCATGTAATGATGTAAAACCTTGTGACACATGTCATATTTCTAAACAAAGAAAGTTACCTTTTCCTCTCAGTACCAGTAAAAGTGATAGAATTTTTCATGTTTTACATGTGGATATATGGGGTCCATATAGTTTACCTTCCGAATCTGGTCATCGGTTCTTTCTAACTCTTATAGATGACTTCTCTCGATATGTGTGGATTATTTTGTTAAAGACAAAGTCAGAAGTCCGAACTAAACTGCAGAATTTTATTGCCTACATAGAGACTCAATTTGATACTAAACTAAAGGTGTTGCGTAGTGATAATGGAAGTGAGTTTAATATGCCAGATTTCTATCAACAGAAGGGCATTATACACCAACACAATTGTGTTGAGACACCTGAGCAAAATGGAAGAGTTGAACGAAAGCATCAACATGTTTTGAATGTCTCACGGGCTCTATATTTCCAATCACACTTACCCCCTAAGTTTTGGAGTTTTACTGTCAAACATGTTGCACACTTGATTAATCGACTCTCAACTCCACTGTTGAATAATGAGTCCCCTTATTCCATGCTTTACAATAAGCCTCCTGTCATCAATCATTTAAGGGTCTTTGGTTGCTTGTGTTATGCCAGTACTCTGACTGAACAAAGAAGCAAATTCTCTCCTATGGCCAGAAGATGCACCTTCATTGGATATCAAGAAGGTATGAAAGACTATGTTCTCTATGACATGTTATCACATAATATTTTTGTCTCACGAAATGTAGTCTTTTATGAAGAATATTTTCCTTTCAAGGATAAAGCTAATGTTTCTGAACTTTCTCCTGACAAAGCATTACTTGAGTTTCCCATTTATAAGATTCCATAGCAAGATGCACTTGCCAATCCTGCTAATCCTATTCAGCCACATAAAGAAGCCATTGTTCGTGATCCTCCTCAACCTTTAAGGAGATCCACACGTAACAGAAGTCAACCTCACTATCTACAAGATTTCCACTGCAATTTCTCATCTGCCTCAACTGCAGAATCTTCTACTAAATTCCTATTGTCAGAGGTATTATCCTATAATGCATGTTCTTCTAAATTTACTCAGTTTTGTTGCAATTCCATGACTCAAACTGAGCCAAGAACCTATCAACAAGCTGCCAAACATGAATGTTGGAAAGATGCAATGCAAATTGAGATCAATGCACTGGAACACAACAAAACTTGGACACTTGTCGATCGTCCATCTGATAAACATATTATAGGATGCAAATGGGTATATAAAATAAAGCTCAAGGCTGATGGCAGTGTTGAAAGGTATAAGGCACGTTTAGTTGCCAAGGGATATACCCAAACTGAAGGTGTTGATTACATGGAGACCTTCTCACCAGTAGCTCAAATGACCACAGTGCGTATTCTTCTTAGCATTGCTGCCTCAAAAGGTTGGTACTTAATGCAACTGGATGTAAATAATGCTTTTTTACATGGAGACCTTAATGAAAAAGTCTACATGGATCTTCCCAATGGATTTGCTAAATCTTTTCCTCCCAAAGTATGCAAACTTCAGAAGTCACTCTACGGGCTTAAGCAAGCAAGCCGTCAGTGGAACTCGAAGATGTCATGTACCTTGATTGACCTGGGTTATAAGCAATCTGTTGCTGATCATTCTCTTTTTATCAAAAGCAACAACTCATCCTTCACAGCTTTATTAGTCTATGTGGATGACATTGTTCTTTCTGGAAACGACTTGGATGAAATTAATCATGTCAAAACATCTCTGGATTCCAAGTTTAAAATAAAAGACTTGGGGAACCTTCGATTTTTTCTTGGTTTGGAGGTTGCTCGATCTGCTCAAGGAATAGTGCTAAATCAAAGAAAATATGCCCTTGAATTACTGTCTGATAGTGGACTACTCAGTTGTAAGCCAGCTACCACCCCAATGGAGCCTTCTCAAAAACTTCGAAAAGCTGATAATTCTTCTAATCTTCTTCCAGATGCAGCAGAATATCGCAGGCTGGTTGGTCGATTGCTATACCTCACTACCACCAGACCTGACTTATCATTTGCAGTACACAAACTGAGTCAATTTGTTTCATCACCTTCTACTTTGCATATGGCAGCCGCACATCGTGTCTTGAGATATATCAAGTCATCTCCAGCACAAGGTCTTTTCTTTCCATCTGACAATACATTGCAATTATCAGGATTCACAGATAGCGATTGGGCATGTTTCCCAGACACAAGGCATTCAGTTTCAGGATTATGCATTTTTCTGGGCACTTCTTTGGTATCATGGAGATCAAAGAAGCAGAATACAGTCTCCAGATCTTCAGCAGAAGCTAAATATCGAGCCCTTGCTTCGATGTCCTGTGAAATACAATGGCTGAAATTCTTATTACAAGACTTTCACATCCCTGTTTCTAAACCTGCATCCATTTTCTGTGATAATATCTCAGCCATATACTTGGCTAAGAATCCTGCCTTCTATGAGCGCTCCAAGCATATAGAGATTGATTGCCATATCACTAGAGAACGCATCATTGATGGTACTATACATCTGCTCCCCATTCAATCTTTATCTCAGCTGCTAGCTGATGTCTTCACAAAACCCATGCATCCTTCTCAGTTTCATCTTCTTATTGGCAAGCTTGGTCTACAAAACATTCTTAGTGCAACTTGTGGGGGGATATTGGAGTCCATTATAGAAGAAGCCACGTCATCTCCACTTATATGAAGTAGCTTCTTATAGATTAGACAGTTAAAGTAGTTATGAATACTGTTAGTTAGTTACTCTTTCTGTACCTTCAATTGTAGTTTGTATATAAGCTTCTGTACCTATCAGAAATACATAAGTTTGAGTTTTCTCTTCTCCTTTCAAGAATATGGAGATCATAATTATTTCTCCTTATTTGATTACCTGTTTGTAATAAGCAATGTGGCGAAGAGGCTCCATGGTTCCGGACTTTATACTTGTCGTCTCCTTTGTGATTGCCAATGTGAGAAATGAGATTAGAAATTTACTATTGCTTTTTACTTCTCAAAAAGAAATTGTAATTTGTAATATAAATAATTAATAACTGATGCAATCTTATATTATTTATATTAATTAAAAAGATTAATTTATTCCTAAATCATCCTCGAATCTACTGCCTTTCAAATATGAAAGGAATTTGCAGCACCTATATAAAAGTAATATTATTTATATTTTATTTTTCTTATATTTACTTTACATTATGCTTTAATTAAAATAAAAAAATAAAAAATTCACATTCTAATATATACTTTTATTTCTCAAACACATAAAAGTAATTTATTTATTTTGTATAAACATCTTTTCTTTGTTAAAAAAAATTTATATGTACAATCGCAATTATTCAAAACGAGGTATGGTGGAACGAAGGCATTATCAAATTGAAACGTTCAAGTAGGATGCTTCACAAAATTTAGTGTGGATCATTGACATAAAAGAGAAAAAGGAGGAAAGAGAATGAATACTATTACTTTTATATTTCTAGTATATATTTCTAAATGCTTGTTGTACACAAGATATCACACTAGGAACATTTTAGGTTGACTTGATATGCATAAGAATGTTTAAGACTTCAAAACTATAATTTTTCCACATTAAAGAACGAACATACAGAGGTAAAGGAAACCATCGAAATTTACAGTGACGGTGTTGAGTTAAAGATGAGAAAACCGAAAGAATACTTAGCTTAAAGGAGTAACCCTCAACATGCATATCTAGTTTGTGTATTGTGGATACACATACGGAGACCAAAACTCGTAAGGTCGTACGAAGATCAACTTGGCTTCCGCATTTGATATGCCATTCGTCATTGATCGCGATTGTGTGGTGGGTGGAAATCGAAATTCACCGATTCCCACAAACAGCACCAAATGTTCTGGAGGGAACATTAATATATGGTAAAGGGGCTCAAGAACCTCTCTCTTCCTTTGCTATAGAGAGATATAGATGAAGTGCATTAGAAGTTAGAGAAGTGGTGCACATAATAGGTGGTTATATGTAGTGGAGGGAAGTTGAGAAAAAGTAGGAGAGTGAAGTGCTTCATGTCGTGGGGATAAAATGGGGACCATTTAATTGGTCCATTTAATTGACCTGGCTTGGTTTGACCTGTTTTAAAAATAATACAAGCTTGAGTTCATCAAAAAGCTTGTTTAGAAATCAGGCCATAAGCTAATTTTAGCAAGTTTGGCCTCTAAGCTTCCAAGTCTGGCTCATATTTTTTAATAAATAATATTTTAGCTTATTTTTAATAAGGGTGTTCGCGGTCTGGATTGGATAGGTTTTGGAAGCAAAAATCATCTGATCCAATTCCTTTGATTTGATCATGTAATCATCTATTCGGTTTGAATTTTTTTTCAAATCCGATCTGATCCAATCCAATTTTTTTCGGTTTGGATTGGATTGATTTTCGGTTTTTTCAAAATCCTAGAAACCCTTATAAATACTACCACTTAAGTCATCAGCCTCCAAGGTCAATAAATAGAAGAGGTAAGCTCAGATCTGAAAAGGTTCCAACTAGGGGTGTAAATGGGCTGGGCTGGGCTGGGCTTTGCTTTAAATAGGTCAGGCCTGTGTAACAAATATTGGGTATGGCCTGGCCTATTGGCCCGTGTAGGCCCAAAATTACAAGTCTGGTCTGGCCTATCTTTTAAAAATAGAAGTCTTGGCCTAGGCCTGTTTAAGTTTATTAAACATTCAACAATTAAAAGAATAACTAAACTAATATTATTTTATTATTCAAAATTATTAAAATAATAATTTTATTTAATATATTTTAAATAAATAATATGATATAGGCCGGCCTGTAGGCTTATAGGCCAGACTTGTACAAAAAAGCCTAGGTATTTTCTAAATAGGTATTTTTAAAAGCCTAGGCCTGTTCTATTTTACTATTTACAATAGGACAAGCCTGGCCTAATATAGGCTAGGTCGTAGGCCCCTGTAGGCCGGCCTAGCCCATTTACACCCCTAGTTCCAACATACTTCCCCTTCTCCCTCGAGAAATAGCTTAGAAGGTTTACCATAGAGCAAAGAGATCTATTTGAGCTAGAGAAATCTATTCGTGTTATGATGCAGAAGAGAACGGTACGTGAGTTCGTGCTGTGACACAGAGGAGATCAATTCCTGAAGGCAGTGGCGGACCCAGGAAATTTTATTTCTGTCCACACACTTAGTGGTGGGGTTTGCCTCCAAAAAAATATATTAAAAATAAAAGAATATAAAAAAACAAAAAATTCAACTTAACATAAAAAAAAATAGTAATCAAGAATAACTAAATTATTATAATAAAACAATTATCTTTTATACACATGAAAATATATGAGACCCGTATAAGATTATGTGAAAATATGAAAGAAAAATAAAATTTAAATTTAATATACTTTTATATGTGTGTATTTTACCTTATAATACGATGAAAAAAATTATATCCATTAATACATTGGAGGGGAGGGGAACTATTCCATTTTTCTTTGGGCAGTATACGGATACAGAGACAGTTTTTTTTTTATATATATTGGGTTTGAGACGAATAAAAGCCTTGTGGTCGAACTTGGGAGAAGGCATATTATGAAACTCTTCCTATGTAAAACAATTTTTTATTTTTTTTCAAAAATTCATGTACGCACTTGCGGACATGTGCGTGTGACTGGGTCCGCCAGTGGCTGAAGGGGAATCACACGCAAGGTGATTCTACGGAGATCTGCACGTCAAGAGGTAAATACGAGACGAGGATGATTCCATAAACATACCAATGTACTAGGTCTTAAATCGCTTCCGCATAAATCTAATAGTTCTTACATAAACTACCAACTTGGTTAAAAACAAAAAAAAAAAATATGAGAAAAAACATCATCACCAAGGGCCTAGAATGCTCCCATTCTAATAAAAGCTTTAGCTACTTCAGCATGATCAATTGGTCTGTCTAGCATAGGTCGAGTCTGATCACGAAATTGGTATTGTATGCCACCAAGGTCTTTGGTAGGTTTCCTCAAAGAATAAATTCCGATAGAAATCATTAAAGAGAGCACAAAGACTTTGATCATTTCCAATCCATGTTCCAATAGCATCTTTAACCTCCATTTATTTTTATGTACACAATGAATTATTGTTGAGTTTAATAAAATTGGGTATTATGATCCCCATCATTGATTCACTTGCTTTTATATTTTTGAAACTACAAAAGTTCTTAGGAGAGAATTGAGTCAAGCTCTTGTAGAAAAAAAATTTCTAGATGGTACATCAATAGGATCAATACATATATGACATATAAAACACCACACGCAAAAATAATTCCAGAATAAATAAATAAATCTGAAGACACATTCTGAGAACAGGTTTGCGGGCCACCTATATTCCCTTAAGCAGTAAGAACAATTGTATTCGCCTCATTTTTCTACTATGTCCATTATATCATTGATCACATGGTGATCATGGCCAGTGCTTTGAACAACACTAAAGGATAAGAGACAATATTGGATTGGTCTACATGTGAATTTTCCACACTGTATATATATGTAATGTGCTCATGGTTGGTTGACTAGAGATGTTGTTGGGCATTTAGTAAAATAGTTTTTATAAATAATCATGAAATTTTAATTGTATTAATAAGTGCTTCAATTATGATGATTAATAATAAAAATTTTAGCAATGGTATATTACGGTTTTATTAATCAAAATTAAATACTCATTCTAAAAGGCACGCACGAGAAGTTCTCCAAAAACAAATAATTTTTTAGATAAAAATAAATAAATAAGATAACTTCCTATATAAGAGGTCAGCAAACCACAAACACTTAAAAAAAGACAACTTAAAAAAATATTAAGAGTGATTATATAGAAATGAAATGTTTGTGCTTTTTCTAGTTCCAGATTAATAGAGGTTAAAGAATAATTCTAAATAATAAACTGCCGAATGTCCACCAAAATATTTATGAAACGTATCCTGGATGCTTCCGATTTGTTTCAAATTTCTACACTATCCTCTTTCAAATCTCCACTATCCTCTTTCAAATCTCCACCTGCTTCTTCATGAAACAATAATAGTTTACAAAGTGTTATATTTGCGTCAACACGATTGACAATGTTCAAAGACTGGTGCAGAGAATAATTAATATTTTGATAAAAATATTTTTTTTTTAAATTAAATTTATTTAATATCAAAAGAAAACCTTAATGTAAGGGTTCGTGTTGTTACCATATAATTTAGAAATCATAAATTCGATTCATATAATTAGCCTTTTATAAAAATAAGATAAAACTATCTATTATATACCTTTACTGGACCTCAGCTCATAGACGAAGCTTAATGGTACCTGGCTACAAGAATAATATATTAATTTAGTAGTATAAAGCCACAACTACTAAAAAAAATTAATGAATGAAAGGTCGTGTCGTGACTCTATGCCATGACTCCTCTAAGATGTCCTGAAAATTTGTAAGGCAGAATTCTTCAATATATTTTTTCAATTAAAAATTAACAAAATATTAGAAATAAATATGTACATGATGTAAACAATAATCTAACGATTTAATTTTCATATAAACTTGTTTTATTATATTTTATTTTTAAAAAAAGTAAAAATGGAGAGTAAACCATGACTGTTTATTTTATGTTACAATATTAAAAAAAAATCAACTTGTATCAAATGGGTAAAATTAAATATCTCTTCACGTGTGTAAAATTAAGATGATTACTAATGAGAATTTTATTAACGGTATATTACAGTTTTCTTAATTAAAATTCAATGCACATATTTTTAATAGAAATTGAAAGCATATTAACATTTCTTTATGGGAAAAACCTGAGTTTTGCAAAGTTATGGGCATATATATCGACAAATTAGCAACGTCGTCAACTTCTATAAACGAATCAAATCCAGTAGGTCGTGCAGATGAACTTGCAGGCACTACTCGATTGGCAAATTTTATACATTTTTTGTTAAATTACATTGTTACTTTGACACTAACAAGTAGATTTCTAAGATACAAAAAAAATTCGGTTTATTATCTCTCATATTGTAGGAAATAATTTTATCTCCTACACACACATCAAAATATGTGGAGCCCATATTTTCTTTTTGCTCTCTTTTCTTCATATGGCTTCACAAACCCCACTACACACTTTTACATGTGTATATGAGATAATTTTATCACCTATAAGAAAAATCAAACCCATAAAAAAAATTACTATAAACACTCAGTCTCTTAGTAAACTTCTTTCCCATTGAAATAAGCCAGATCTCTCTAAATCTAGAGGGGATAAACAAGCCGACTCTAATTTCTTTCCACCAAGCACATTTGAGACAATCACTAATAAAGTCAGGCAAGCATGAAATTCCTCCATCTTCTGTAAATCAGTGAGCTCCAATGAATGATCCTTCCAAGGCTGGTAAAAGGACCTAAACAACGAATAGGTCAAATATGATTAGTTTTGAAGCATAGAAGAATACCAAAAATCCAACCAGACTTCGATTGTAATAGCAGTAAAATATACATTTTCCAGTTCATTTGAGTATCTTATGTAAAATATTCAAATTCACCTACAGCTAATTTGATGCTAGTGAACTTATTATGGAATCAATGTTGCCAAATTTCACTCAAGATGTTGATAATCAAAACTCAAATGCAAATGGATGATTTTGTTAATAAATGTTCCTAATTATAGGGGTGCTGTCAAAGAAGCCAGCTTGACACCAGGCGTATAATTTGAGCCTGACCCCTTTATAGCTCCCGTATAGTTTTGAATATGTTGGACGTGACTCGGGAATTATAAAAACTTAAGTAAGGAATTATGTTTTCCTTGTTTAAGATAATAACTACAGACCACGTAAGGATGAGTGATGAACCCTTAGTTCATCAGGTTTTTGAGCATGAATTAGTATAAATTTGTGTGATTAAATGGATGAAAAAGAGGTCAATGTCTTATAAATTCCTAAATACAAGTTCTGGAAGTTGTATTGAAAATTTACATTGTTCTTGTAGGGAATTGAAGCTCAAAGAAGCAAAAGAGAGAAGGAAGAAGATTCTGAAAATTGGAAAATTCTAAGTGTTGGGCGCTAAAACGCCCAAAACTGAGCGTTTTAGCGCCCTGCTGCACAAAAGATGCTGGTGCTGAACATTAAAACGGCCAAAACTGGGCGTTTTAGCGCCCAAGACAGTTAAAAGCAGTTGGGCATCCGTCAAGGTTGAGCGCTAAAACGTCCAGAAATGAGAGTTTTAGCGCCCATGTCAATTTTCAGTTGTAATTTGTAAATTATAAAAGGACAAGGGGCCTTCATACTCTGGGATACTATCATCAGATTCAACTCTCTCATATCCATTCTCTGATATTCTGACTTTTCCCATCACACTAGGAGAAGGGAGATCAGGTCAGATCTTTCATAGATCTGATCTGACTCCTCATTTTCTCTGACTTTCCAAATTCTTAGGACTTAGTATTGTAATAGTTAGTATACTTTCATGTAATTGTACTTGAAGATTGAAGACTCAACTATCATGACAATGGAGTTTGATCTTTCTTCTTCTTCTCTTGTTATTATTTGTATTATGTCTGAGTAGAGTCCTTTGTAGTCTGATTCAATGGAACTCAAGTTTGAATTTATGAATGGTTAATTAAATGTTTTGTTTATCTATTATGTGATTGTATGAAGTTGTCTTGATTAATTCTTCATGTTGAGGAATAGTGTAGAACAGACATGTTTACATTGTTTCTCTATTTTTGACAACTTCATCATCAGTGTTCTAGTAGTCAAGGGATTGATGCTAGGATTCTGATGTGATCTTAAGACCTTAGTAATTAATGTATGTATTAAGAAAGGAATCACCAAGGGATTGGGGTTTCTGATTAATGTGTCTATCAGGGTAGTAAGGGATTACATCTTGAGATGATAAGAAAAAGGTTGATCAACATCACATAGTAGATAATTCATAATGGAAATTAGTTCATCTATAAATTCATGTTTGAGGGAAAATGACATTTGACTACTTGTTTAAATTATAAGTAAATTTTATTTGTTTTATCAAATCTTAATTTTTTATGCGATTCAACTTTATTTCTGGTGACAAGAAATCAAGCAATCAATGATCTTTTGGTTGATTCAACTCAAATACATATGGTTAGTTGGTGCTTGACACAAATCCTCGTGGGAACGATCTTTGCTCATCATTTTATTACTTGTTCGACTAGTACACTTGTTAGATTCGCAACAATGAGAAAGGTTAAGAAATTAGAAGACTGAAAAATTACCATCTCCAAGCCGGATTAGCTTCGGGAGGGCACCGTACCCTTGAACTGTGTGATGATATGAAGGTAACGTAGCCTTGCAATAAATCAGTTTTGTCAACTACATAATGAAGTAAAAACAGTAAACATCTAGCCAAAAACAAGAGTGCCGGTACAAATATCTAACTGAAGATCAACCCTGACCACCACAATTGCACCCAACAAACCATATTAAATGTATAAAGTAGCATACCTGCAAAATTCGAGGCACCAAAAATTAGGAGAGAGAGAGCAGATACAACTGATGGTAACACTTCGTGATTTATACCAAGAAGCAGTTGGAGATAGAAAATTGTAGAAGCCAGTAACTCTTCACAACCAATTTTAATATCATGTCTTTGTCCGGAGGTATTTTCAACATGCACCAGTAAAGAATTCAGGGATTCTAAATTATGAACTTCTGCAAATCCAGAATCCATATCACCGGATTTCTGATGGATCTTCCCCATGATTACTGATGCTGTTAACCAGCGTAGAAATTTTGACACTAATGAGTTCTTTTGAGAGTCTTCCCCAAAATTATTAGTGAAAAAGATGTCAGACTCATTGGACCTCTGCCTTTGCGAAGACTCTGACTGTAAGGCAGTTGTAATTGCCCAGATAAGAAAACTTTGAAGCCTTTCCTGATTCTGTATACATTTAAGTGTAGTTATTCACATGCAAGACCCACTTGGTATAAAACTAATACATACACAAAAAAATCAAAATAATTAACTCATGCAAGTGCGTATTTTGGAGTGTGCGTGTTACGACATGGTACAAGCTGTTATGGGATGATTCAAGATTAAGGTGTCATTGAAGTCATTGTTAGGAGGATGTTGACGACTTGCAACAGTAACCAACTAACTAGGGAAGTTAGCGTGACTGATGTAGGAGTTAGAAGAAAGGCTGCTTAGTAATATAGATGTAGGATGTGTAAAAAGTAAAAACCATGTAGTATAAATAAAAAGCTGCAAGCTGAGAAAAGGAATGAATCATTTTAAAATTTTCTTCCTTTATTTGATTTTCTCTTCCATTTTACTGAGAGTTCTCAGTTACATTCGTAACAGTGGTGCTTTGCATGGCGAACAATTGGATGAGCCACCTAGATGAAAGCACCACCATTAAGTATGTAACTACAAACTCTCGGTAAAACGGAAGAGAGGAAGAAAACTTCAAAATGATTCGTTCATTTTCTTGCGTCTAAGTCCTACATCAGTTAAGCTAATAACTTCCCTGGTTGATTGGTTACTGTTGCAATGTCCTCAACATCTTCCTAACAACGACTTCAATGACAGTTTAATCTTGAATCATCCCGTAACAGCTTGCACCATCTCGTTGGGAGTGTGTGTGGTCATTGAATGATACGTTCTACCCACTCATTTGCCAAAATCAATGATTAAAAGCGTTCAGATAAAAATATACAGAAGTTTTGGCTTAATCAGAATTAGAGCTGTAGCCTGATAAATACAAATTTCTCTTAAGGAAAAAACGCTTAATATTCTGAAGTGAGAAAAACCACAACAAACAAGTCGACAATATTTTCAAAAGTAACGCTTTCACAATAGCATGATAAAGTAAATTAGATTATTATATACAGTGCAAGGTATAATCATACCTAAACATATAACATCTGCGCAAATTTATATTCTATGAAGTATGAACAGTGAATTTCATTTACTATTTTCATCTTAGGTATCATTATCACAAGAAATAACCAACACACTATGAAAACCAATTGCATTTCTGCACAGCTAAAATCTAATAAAAATATTAAAATATATAACAAACCAATATTGATGGATCTTAATCATGTCTTCACAAATAATTTATAAAATATATTTAAGTAGGGTAATTTATAATCAAGTGTTTCAGGATAAAAAATAAATAAATGATGGGGATTGAAGAAAATACCATTAAAAAAATGGAGACAGGAGGAGCATTCATAAGAATGGCTTCAAGAGCAAACTCCGAAGTAATGCTATTCGTTGCTTGATTACATGTGCTGCCAGCCTGGTATATCTGATATAACCCCTCAAATGATAGGGTAAAATGTGGCTGATATATTTTCCTTTTTTGAGATAATTTCAACATCGATGCTATCATTTGTAGAAAAGGATTAACTAGTCCCGCAGTTTCATTTGCCAATGTTACATCATGGAGTAAGAAATTAAATAGGTTAGATGAAAGCATCATGAGCTGCTCAAGGCCATAATTTTGCAACCACTTGGAGATGCTTCCGGATGAAATAACATCATTAACAATCTGAATAATAAAGGCTAGGGGTACTCAGTGATAAAGAATAAAAAAACTGAAAGTTAAAAAATAAAAAAAATAAAAAAAGGACAACTGTTTTTTTAAAGTATAAACTGTTAGAATATGTCAATAGCTAATCAGTCAATATATTTTATTTCCAGTAAAAGGAATAAAAAGAAGACAGCTTTGACTAACAATTTTAGGGGATAACTTTTGTGGTATTGAAGTTAAACCAAGCAAATATATATCTGATAAGAGCTAAATGACCAAGTATGCGAAAGAAGTTAGGATGGAGTTTCATGGTCAGTCTTAGGTCCCAAATACAGTTCAACAAGCACAAAAGACAAGTAAATTATTGTTTTACGATTTGAATTTTGAACTTCCTCCTTTTCAGAAAAGCTTAAATTATCAAAGAATCAAATTGCCACATACCCTCTTCAACACCATGCTCAATGAACAAGCTTGCTCAAAAATATGCACGCTTACAAGTCATAAATTTAGCAACCCCCAACACATTCAAAGAAAATCGGGAAAACATTAACACATAAAACCGGAGAAACAAAATAAAGGTGCAAGTAGGGAAGAGCGAAGGAGGACCTCAAACAGGAACTGCAAACTGAATGAGAATTAAGCACTTACCTTCAAGATTACCAACACATGCTTCAAGAAAAATCTATTTTCATCTCCATTAAGCCTCTCTTTAGTAACTGAGACAAGAGACGAAAACCATGAAAATAGAGAACAATGTTTCACTAAATGACGAGCAATCTTATGCAATTTGACAGACTTCTTTATAACCTGCGGAGAAAATAAGATAGCCTTACGATTATATTGGTAGAAAGATACTCAAAGGATTAGAGTTACAGTTAGAAATGATACATAGGAAAAAAGCATATTTCATCAAACAGCATAAATCTCAAACCATATAAATTCACAAGTGCTAACAATCAAGTTCATATCACTTTTTCACTGTTCTTTCAGGTAGGCAAGTCACACTCAGAGGCATCAATCAGGTTTTAGACCAAGCTGTCCGTGTGGATAATCGTTTTTTAAAGGAGAAGTGACTATTAGATCCAAGCACGACTTTTTACCAGCTGTCACAGCAATGAAACATTCAAGCTAATAATAGAAACTATAAATAATAGTTCTCATGCTTCAACTAACTGGTAGTTTCTAAGTATAAAAGTTAGGTCCATCAAGGCAACAATAGAAACACATTTAACTAAGAAATTCTAGCTACAAAGTTCCAATTAATCTAGCAGCCAACTTTTTATGAAATAAGCAAACATTTAATCAGATCACCAAGTATATTTATAACACCCCAAATGTATATTATGTACAGTGTTGACATGTAAATTAGTTAAAACACGACTTTTTACCAGCTGTCACACAAAATTTATTGATCAATTATTAATAATATTCTCCTTAAACAATCTCATAATTACCCATTGTAAACTCATTCTCAGCCAGCAAAATTTGTAAAATTAATAGGTAAGAAAGTCTGTTGGACTCAACAAATTTTTGTTTGGTTGCAGGGGACCCGGGGGATAGGAGGAGGTAAAAGAAAATATTATGAGAGAAAGAAAAAAAAGGTTACAAAAAACAAGTGTAGGATAAGATATTCTCCCAGGAAAGCCGCAAAGTAACAAAAAACAAATAATCATTTCTCTATTCCTTTTGCATAACTATTAGGAAAGATTCTGTATAGAAGATCATGGATCAAACACCAAAGAGAGGCCAGACAAACAGACCTGCCTCATACATATCAGATCAAATGGCTCAGAAGAGTTTTTGAAGATACAAGCATTTCGCCCTCTCGCCAAATAGACCAAGGAGCAGCATAATGTCCAAATGAAAGAATAGACAATGTGATTCAGGTATGCCCTCTCATGTCAATACCCAATAAGCTTGAAAGGTGGACAGTGGACAAGCTAGAAATTAATTACTACCTAGTGCTATAAACTCACAAGTACCTTGCAGGTTCACAAACCTAAAAACTTCTCTTTCCCAAATATTTTTTGGATAAACCACAGGTATCCTCCAATGGAGGCAATCCTGATCGGGGCGAGTCTAGGATTAAAGCTTTAAACCCCTCCCATTCGTCACTTGTTTTTGTTTCTGAGACTAGAAACCATCAATTTTTACACTGTCCAGTCGCTTGATAACTGAGTACTCCGTCTACAACGAATTTTGTGATGCATCCATATAGATTGGAAGAGTATCTCATTTTTTTGGCAGAAGGTATAGCTGTTTAGAGGTTTAAGAAGTAAAAAGTTCATGGCTCTTTGGCAGTGTGCAATGCATTCTGCTACTTGATGCTGATGGTTAGAGAAGACTGCTAGAATCATCAAAACATAATTTTTTATGCTGCCTCAGTGCCTCTGCTATGGGATGAAATATTTAACTTTAATAATTCAAAAATTAGTATATAACTTATAATGCAAAACGTAAATTTAGACCTATATTAGTGTTGTAAATTGTACAATTTATGACACTCGATTCAATTCAATCCAACAATTCAAAAAATTGGCATTCTGATTCATGATTCAATCACAATTTGAAAACCAAGTTAAAAGATGAATAGATGAAGCTGGGAAGAAACACAATCTTGGTAATTTTCATCAAATCATACCAAAAGATGAAGATATACTAGTCCAACACTAAAAGTTAAAGCAATATGATAGACCGAAAGGTGGGGTGGGCTGGGGGGAACTTTAAGAATGTGTCATTACCTCAATAATGAGGTCCTTTGACTCAACATCTGAAAGAGGACAGACATAAAAGCTCATTAGACTCTCAAGGATAGAGTTCCTGATATATATCATGGCATCATCATCCGTGTTAAGCCCAGAATATACTAGCCGAAGCATCCAAAGCCTTTCTGCTTTAAAATTGACAGATGTACTCCAAAAAAAGTTATCAAACAGGGGTATAGCCTACACAATTGAAGTAAATGGAACATAAAACAGAGTTATTCTTCATCACGAAGCAAAAGATTTTATGTAAATCAGGAAAAAAAAAAGTCAACAGATTGTGAAAGAAAATTTCAAGACCATAGATATATACCCTCATATTCAACTTAGAAGAGTGTATCAACAATGTACTTATAGCTGCATAATGATCATGTGACGAGTCTAACAATACACAAGATGCCTCTGCAGCAAAAAGAGCAATAACTGATGGAATTCTTTGCCATGGCTCTTCTACACTATTTTGAACAGAATTTAATAGAAGCCGAAGTCCCACAACATCCTTCTTCTTTGGGCATTTCTGTAAGGCATTAAGATTGTTAATTAACCACAATCTTTCAACAAGGAATATATGCGTACACACACATACAAATTTTCCACCAAGTCAAATCAGATTATTCCATAAGTAGCTTTTTGCACACAAGAAAGGGGGGAAAAAAGTGTCAATCAAATACGAATAAATAAATTACTAACTCAATCTTAAAACACAAAAAAATAAATCTGGGATTACCAAAATGAAATGTTATATGATGATAAGAAAGCAATATGCATAAACTGAAACTGATTACCAACCTCTACTGCATTCTTAAATTTATCAAGAGTACCATAAGCTAATCTTCTTATCCCCTGATCAGGCG
Organism: Gastrolobium bilobum; assembly: GCF_033153095.1. Taxonomy (NCBI): domain Eukaryota; kingdom Viridiplantae; phylum Streptophyta; class Magnoliopsida; order Fabales; family Fabaceae; genus Gastrolobium; species Gastrolobium bilobum. The sequence goes on from NW_026895521.1 coordinate 29,815, forward strand.
AAGACATTCCAACAAATGCAATTGCAAGCAACCCTGACCCAGCAAACTCCACAGGCTCTATATACGCCTTTGATAGGCTATGAATTGAGAAACGCAAGATAAATACAGGATCATAACATTCTCTAACTTCAACTTGGGAAGAAAGCATCTGTAAAGGAGGGACTTTAAATAGTTAGTTAAAATTATGACAAAAACTAAAACTGGTACAAAACTATAAACAGGAAACATTGCTTAAGGTAGGTAACTTAAACACATGGCTCAACCTTTTTCCTGACAATATCTGGTTCAATCTTATTTACAGATGGTAGCCTATCAGAGATACTTCTGTCATAGGGAAAATAAAGAACGGTTGACACACATATGTCAGGGTCAATTGGAAAGTTATCTTTATGTTGGCTTCGGGACCATTCTTCAATTACTTCTGAATCAAACTCAACATTCCGAGACCATGATCCACTTTTGGACTCAATTTCTTGCATCAGATTGTATATCATGAAATCAATCGGACTGACTGTTGCCCCATAAGAATGACATAGTAGTGCATGCAGTTCTTTTAAATTTATGCCAACATCGTTTCCAGAATCTAAACCAGTTTGACAAGCCTTTGTCCACAAGAGTATCCAAAGCAATTTAAAAATTTCCAATGGTCCCCTAGAGAGCTCAGTTGTTTGCTCTTTATGCTTCTCATCATTTTCATAATGGTCGAGAGAAGGAATGACAAGACATTTCAGAATGCTGGATACAGGCTTCAAAAAGGAACCCGCTGGTTTGCGCACTGAATGGAGAGTGGGGGCAAACTGAGAGTGAGCAAGTAACAACCGAAGATGTAAATCATATGTTTGCTTACCCTCATTAAGCTGAGTTAATATAACTTGGAGGGTTTCTATTGTTGTAGGATCACCAAACCTATATAGAAGAGCAGATCTGAATAATTGCTCAAGGAAAGGAACAGATTGCAAATGAATAAGATCACTTTGCATCTCAACAGCCAATTCAAGAATACTTTTTAACACAAAGACTTCCAAGTGATTATATAGCAATGAAATGTTTGTGCCTTTTCCAGTTCCAGATTCATCAGAGGCAACAGAAAATTTCTTAACAATAAACTGCCAAATTTCCACCAAAATGTTTATGAAATGAATCCTGGATGCCACCAGTTTGTTTTGCATTTCTACAGCAACCTCTTTCAAATCCCCACCTGTTTCTTTATGGAACAACAATATTTTACAAAGTGATATCTTTGCAACAACACGATTGATGATGTTCAAAGACTGGTGCAGAGAATACCTATCAATAGCTTGACTATCACAGTCCATCAGCTCATCAAGAGAAACATATTTCGTGCAAATGGATTTAAACAGATTTAGTTGCTTCTTCACTTTCATTGAATCTCCATTAAGAGTAAAGTGATACTGCAACATATGAATTGATTTTCCAAGAAGACTACAATCAATAAGACAGAGAAGTTGTTGCATAGATGACGGAAAGAATTCTCCATAATCTTCCTCAAATATGTCTTTTGACAAAAAGCTCTTCCACTGACTAAAACCTTTTAAAAGAATCTTTGAATAAAAGTAAGGTAAACGTTTAAAATATTTGTGATTCTGCTCCCCAAGTCTCTCAGAAATTAAGCTCAAGTATGACAAAGCGGCTGGTAAAAGCAGCATAAACTGATCTTCTGAAAGAGTAAGATCAAAGGCATGTCCCATCATACCAAAATCATGATGTAAACTTCCATTCACTATACCCAAAAATAAATGTCCAAAGATTGATGAATGCAGAGAGCTCAGTTCAGTGAGAATATGCAAGAATTTAGCCTTTGTCGCATTGATCTTGAATATACAATGAGAAAGCACTTTCACTGGGGTAATCATTATAATTTTCCTCATGACCAACAGCAAAGGATGAAAAGCTTCTTGTTGCATATGTTTCTGCTTATACACAGCATTGACAGCTTCAAGCAAGCACCTATCAGCACAATCTATTTCAAAACTTATTGAAAAGGCAACTACTTCACAGTAGATCTGCTCAAAAATATCAGCTTTCATATTCTTTTCACCAATCTCCCAAAATAAATCATACGGTACCCTGTTTCCAGTTGGCTGCTGAAAATAAATGGACAAAGCGCTGAAAGCATCAGCAGCTAAGGAACATCCAACAGATAAAGAGGATTTCTTAGTTGGCAAATCATCCAACTCAACTCTACCAAACATCCAATCTACTAATTCAAGGAGCTGAAAAGGGGATACGAAACGAAACAAAGCGCGGAAAGCATACAATGTTGGTAGGAGAGGCATCATATCTTTAGCACACAAGCACAGTTCAAATCTATCTCTGATATCCTGAAACAGCTTCTGTTGAAGGCCTTTAAAAGCCTTCACAAAATTATTAGCAACATATCGAGCTTTTGATGCACAAAGGTGAGTACCACATAAAGACCACATGTAGTCTAGAGTCATTGTCAATATATTTAAAACTGGATTACCAAATTTGTGGAACCCTTCTCTGGATAGTAAATTTAGCATGCTGAAGTCGTTCCCTATATTGTCATTTGCAAAGTTCTGACCATTTCCCAAAGAAAAGGATAATGACATCAAAACAGAAGGATGACAAAAAATGGTTTTAATCACTTCTTGAATTTTGTGGCTTGAAGAACCAAAAGCAGAGTTTACAGACCAGTCAGAAGCACTTTCTGGAACCAATAATTTAGCTAATAAGTTCCTTACAAGAATGACACAGAAATTCAAAAGTTGTTCAATTTCAGCTAATGGTTTAATTTCATAACATAACTGAATCTGATGAGTCCAGAACAACACACATCGCAGGTTGAGAAGGAGGGCGCAATCACTTACGGACTCAGATAATTTATGCAGCAAAAGCTCTTGTATTTTAGATAGCTTTGAAACACAAGGGCCATTCATACACATCATTACAGCAAATATCACATGAAAAGGTGCCTGTTTTAGAAAGATACTAAATGCAGCAGCATCACCTTCAGAAGCATCTAAAAGTTGGTTACAAGTTAGGGAGTCTGGATACAATGTAAGATCAGAAGTTCCAACAGGAACAGCATTTTGACTATCACTACCAAGATCTGATACGGCCATATCCAAACCAGCATAAAACATTATAGGCCACAGCCTAGATGCATGGAGAAGAATGCTATGATCAAGAAAAAATACTGATGATAAGAGCGAGAAAGGAACTCCAAGTAAGTCACATGAAATGATGACACGTGATGGCTGATCCATCAATATTTTATCAGTACCTTCCATTATAAGGGAGGATATGAAAGCTATGGTTGTTTCAGCCATCTCATGACGAGCCCCACTACTTACTTTATTTACATCACCAAGTGCACTCCCCAAAGAACCATCAGAAGGGCCAGATTCTTCATTTATAGAGAAGAGGCAACAATTTTGTTTGTGTGATATGCTCTGCACAAAGTCCAACAAATTCTTCAGTGGCTTCCACCCATGAAAGACTTCATCGTATTCATAGCTGCCACCAAGTCTCTCGGTCAAGTCTGCATTAACTAAAGCAGATAACAATTCAGCACCGACCTATCAGAAGAACAGATCTAACATTAGATGTGCACCATCTGCAAGCAGACTTAAGCAAAAATGTCCAATTATGTATTTTGTACCTGTGTTTGCAAGAGATACTTGACTGTATTGCAAGTATACAATAATACCATTGATTTTTTAGGCAACGAGCAGGTTCCTGATTTAGGTCGGATCACCTTTAGACACTTCTCCAGCACACATATGATAAAAGGACTAAAATCAGGTGATAAATCTGCAATGAAAAGCACTAGATCAGCAATAAAGAGCTGTAACTTTCCCCAAAATTTTGGCAACACCAGATAGTAACATTTCCCAAGACATGCCATGACACAGGACCATTACTGGATATTATGACCATAAAAAAATCAGCATATGATATAAGTGACTTTAGAGTTAGACCATGTATGCAAAGAAATTACCTTTACCACCTTCCGAACAATGGACATAATTCTTAAGCATATTCCAATATTTAACTAAATTATTCCCAAGTGTAGAAATAGCATCGCACAAGAATGATATGACAAATGAAGTCAAACTCTGTAATACATCCACCTCCAAGATATTGACGGGGTATTTTTTTCTGTTATAACCAGGTAAAAATAAAAGCCATGCTTCTATCTCATGAAGGTTCCTGTCAAAGGCACCAGTACTGAACATAGCTGCCATGGCCAACCTGTATGCATAATCTCTTGTCTCATTGATTTGCGAAAACATTAACAATTTAATGAATGACTGTAGGTATTTGTACAACATGGGTGGAGTTCTTATAGGAATTTCATTGTTTGGACCCCATTCAATGTATTCCACAAGCAAAGCCAACAATGAGACCTGCAGATGACTTGTTAACTCTAATGGTTTTCTGAGAAGAAACTTGAAAGATTCAAACGAATTATCCAAAGTGAAAGGCATAGTGCGCTGCACAAGAAAAACAGAAAACAAATATATAAGATAACTTCATACATATTAGCATTATTTAGACAAATATATATATATATATGTATCTATGTATGTATTTCTAAAAAAATAAAGTAACTATTACACCAAACTTCCTTTCTTTCACTAGTTAGGATGGTTCAGCAAGATGCTGACCCACTAGTTAGGGAGACATTCTTAGGTGCAACAAGTGCATTTCACACAACAGCTCCACATTTAATTGTTCTGTCGCATGTCCTTATCTGACTAATCTGGTGTATTGCACTGAGCACTTATTAGAATTCCTCATATAAAATGAATAAAAAGACAATGGGGTGTTTCATAAAATGACTGTAGAATTAAAGTTGTGGGGGTAAACACAACTCCTTAATGACATTTTCTAGTCAACAAATAAAAACTAAATTATAAATCATGCCCAGTTTTAAACACTATGTTTACAGCATTATGCTGTTTTGGTCTGAATCAAATTACAGTATGGCCAAACACCACGAAGATGTAAGTGAAAGCTTCAAGTTCTAATCAGATATTAAATTCAAAAAAATGATGAACCAAGAAAGGTTATAATATAGTGAGTAATATAGAGGTTCGGAAACCAAAAAAAAAAAAAAAAAACACAAACATAAAAACTGAATGTCTGGAATAGAGAGAATCGCCGGAAATGGAGGTGGAAGCTGATCACCAGTCACCAAAAGTTGAAGCTGGCCTCTGGTCTGCTCAGAAACAAGAGAGAATGGTGGACACAGAGAGAGTATAGAGGTTGACACATCAGATGAAAGATGGATTAAAAAGACCACTCAACCTTTAAAATTTGACAGCTTGGACTTTAAATGGAGGGTAAAAACAGAAACATGCACTCCTTCCCTGCAGCATTATGGCACTGCATGTAGCAGATTGTTGCCGCTATCCGCTACAGTTGCGGTATAGCATGCACATGCACATACACAGATATATATATATATATATATATTGATCTCAGGACATTTTCCATTACATAACAGACTTCACAGTAGTAGTGTCTCGCAAAGGATTGAATAAAACATGATTTTTAAGAATTGTACATACACGATAATATCTGAGAGCATCAAGCAGTTTGGACAGTAAGTATGATTCTGCATCCTTCAGGGTGCAAATAGCCATGGAACAAAGGTCCACACCCCAAATTTCCCCAATGCTATTCATGAAGTCCTCCACATCATCCAATGCATCTACTCTAAGCGCACTGTCAACTGTTCCACTGTTGTCAGTCAAATCAATATCTGGAGCAGAACTTATCCCACCAACAACTATATCTATGTCACTCTCAGAAGTATCCATTTTTAACTTCTTTCTACTATTGGTGCTATGTTCTTGATGACATGAATTTCTCTTCAAACTTGAGGTACGGACTTCTGAACAAGCATCTGAAGAGGAAAGTAAATTTAATAAAACCTGCAGATCAGGAAGAAAAGCTTGAACATAATTCTGAATTTCTTGCTTGATAGACATCATATGTTGCATGAATGGATTGCTGGAACTAGAATTAAGGTTCAAACAACCAAAAAGATAGTCCAGCAATTTGAGTAACTCCAGAAGAAGCCTTAGAGTACCATGTTTCACATAAGGTTCAGCGTGATGCAATCCCTTATTAAACATTGACCTGCTGAATGGACGGGGAAACAAGCACTTCATGATATCGTGCAAATCCATATTGTCAAATGAATGTGTATCATTTGATCGAGAGTTGATGAATTCCTTGGAAACACCATTGCCCACTGATAAAACCAAATGAGCTGCCAAAGATATCGCAGAAATCCTGCAAATAAATCAGTCACCAACCATACAAGAGGAATGGAGAAAAGAAAAACATACATATATGAGATATAGTAGCAACACACTCTTTGACACTCTATTGTCAATACTCTCTATTTACCTTAATAATAGAGAGTGGAACCAGGTCATTTAGGTGGATGCTAGCATGAGTTTTCACTCAATAATAGAGAGAGCATTAAAAAAGGGAAAAAAAAAAATTAGCCCTCATGCAGTTCATATCCCACCAACTTAAATTATAACACATGGACTTACATGGTATCAGAAATGAAGTTGTTGTCAAGAAAATAGGTGTAAACGCAGTTAGTTTAATCCATGTCTTGTAATTAAGTGGTGTAGATTTACCCCAGGAGGACAAAAAATGTATCCGTTGAAAAGTGAGTGTCAAAGTGTGGGTTGCTAGCATTACTCATATATAAATTTAATGAATACAAGACCCAAAAACAAAAAAGCATATAAACAATTCTGACCATGAAGATGATTTATAATTCTCAATGTTGTAGGGAAACTCTTTCAAATACGACAAACCAAAAGAAGGTCTGGCATTAACAATAGCCAAAAGCAAATCTCTATGATATTGAACCTCAGTTGCCCGTAGCTTCTTCATGAGCCCCATGATTCTCTTCGGATTACCCCTTAACGGAGTTGGACGCCTTTTCAAATCAGGCATCAATCCATTGCTTGGATCAGTACAAACCCTAACAAGAACATCACACGCCAACTCAGCAGCATCACCACCACCTTCCCTTCCACAAACATCAACCAACTGTTCCAACGTCACACTCCCAAACAGAACACTCCTCAGCCCTGGCGGCACCAACGACTCTTCAACCAGAACCCTATCCCTCAACGTGGACAACACAAACACTAAAGTCTCATCATCATCTCTCCACAACCCGCGAAGAACACCAGAATACATCTCCTTCTGCTGCAGAACCCAACGCAACAAACCAGGCCTGCCAACCTCCAAAAACGACATTGCGAATCCAACAAACGACTTCCTCAGCAAAACCTCACTCCTTTTTCTCTCGCTGTTTGAATTCGAATTCGAGTTCCTCCTCCTCTTATCTCCCGCGAGCCTGACGAATTCGCCGAGCTTGAAATCGAAGCTCTTCGCAACCTCAGAGGCCAAACTCGCACTGCGCCTCACAATCGAAGCGACGAGCAAAAGCGCACTCTTCTGCCGTTTCGATTCCTTGCTATTCAATTCCTTGTACACGTCGCTTAAGTGTTCTGCAATAATCAACCTCGCGAACTTATCCAAATCCTTAACACTCTTCCCCTCGTGGTGACTCAGAATGGTGGAAATCAAATCGAATATGTAATACATTCCTTGCTTCCCTTGCCTCAGCTTCCATGCTTCTTGTAACTCGGAACACTTCGGGGAACCGCGAATGTACTCGCGGAGCACTTCGCCTCCGTCTTCGCCCTTTAACAACTTCACGAACTCTTTTGCGGCGTCGGAGCATAGCTTTATCTCAATCGAGGTTATTCTATGCAGCAATTCTTTCAGTTTTGCTTCGTGGTTAACCTTTACTTGGAAGTTTAAAACAGCGCCGTCCCCGCCGCCGTCCATGGACACCGTAGCTGCCTGAACCTTCGGCGGATGTAGGAGCGACGCGTAGCCTTCGATTCACAGTTAGTGTGTCTCGCGCAGAAACAAGGTTAGGGGTTTAGGTTAAACCTTGTGCAAACGGCGTTCTTTTATTAGATTTATTTTTAAATGAAAACGGTTCAGACACACACTACAGGTCGCGGGTTCCGTTAGATTACAAAAGCGGTCCAGATGCTTGTAAATCGAAATCATCCATGTATGTCCTCGAGATTAGTATCTATGTTAATTTTGTTGAGATATTCAAATATTAGTTGATAATCAGTTAAATGAATATTATATAAGTGAAAGGATCTATAAATTAAATGTTTTAAGATTTTTGGTTGAAATATAATATTAGATTCACTTGGTATAATTGGGCTAACTGAATTTATAGTAAGGGTCGCCTGTCAATTGTCATGGACTCCCTTAGCCTGTCTGACTCTGGTTGGGGTACTCACAGAAACTGTTGTCAAGAGAGAGCATACTAATGTGAGGTTGCCTTAAAATTTTGGGTTCAAACTCACTTGCTATGGTTAGTGTTGCTTATCTCATTAGTGGTTAATATATAGTGTTGGACCCACTTACTAAGAATAAGTATAACTTAACTTATTGACGGTGGTCCTGTGTCATGAACTCCCCATTAACTCATTGATCATGTTCTTTATTATGTTGCTTTTGAAGAGACTAATTCCTTTTTGACTAGAAAGGATGCTTATGATGATCATGTTGTGGAAAATTTGGCCTACATCCTTTTGGGTGATAAGAAAAGTGAAGAAGAGGTCAACAAAAGAAATAAAGTCACAAGGCGAAAACCCATCCCAACATCAAAAAGAAGGACAAGAATTCACAAAGAAATGAAGATGACACTATTGGAGATGTTTTAAAAAGGGTTTGGTTAGCAAAATACTCCATGTGGTAGCTAAGTCTCCTAAACTCCATACTTGCTTGCATATGACATCATATTATATATCATTATTATGAATATTTGTCTAGCATAAAACAAGTGGCATTTATAGTACAAAATTTGACATTGATTTTTATTGTTGGACTACAAGTGATATGCATGTATGGAATGATTTATATGTTCATCTTTTCATGCTTTTGGCTTAAGGAATCTTATGTTCAATAATTATTTATCATTATGTATGATGCCAATGGGGAGAAAAATGATCAACCTAATGCACGTCAAATGATTTATGCTTTGAAAGTCGCATGATTTATATTTGCTAATTAATCTTATGCATGCTATTCTTAATCTCATGCCAGTCATATACCTACAACTTGCACATATTATTTTATGCTAGCAAAAATGGAAGAAAATAATTTAAATCATATCTCATGTCATACTCTATACAATGTTCAACTAGGATTTGATGCTTCGTATTGTATTATTATTTGCATGTCCTAGATATTTATGATATAAATGCTTTGTACTTGGATCATATGATTATATTTGGATGTTTTGACTTGCATGGATCATTTATGTTGGATTTATGATATATTGAGCACTTGATGATTTAATTCCACTTCCAAGGCATACTTGCACTTACTTGATCATTTGAATGTTTTGTTATATATATTGGATATTTAATGCCTTTTCATGTTGCCAAGGGGGAGAATAAGTGCCGTTTGAGAAAATGTAGCACACTTCTACATAACACGTGGAGAAAAGGTAAAATAAAGAAGAAAAAGATAGAATGCACTATAAAGGTAAAAATGAGGTTTGTTGACACTAAAATTCTTATACTTTTGTCTTTGAAACCATTCATGGATTAAGGGGGAGCATTGCTAGTTGCTTTGATGTTCTTGCTTTATTGGTAAATAACATGTAGTCTTTATCACCATGCTTAATGGATATTTGTTATATTGCTCATAAATTCGTATGCTTAACTTGGTTTATGTTTTTTGATGTTGCCAAAAGGAAGAGAAATATATGAAATTGAGAAAATTTTATTATCCCACCATATACATACATGTTGGTTTGCAATGCTTCACTTTCATAATTATAACATTTTCAAACCATTCATAAATTAAGGGGGATTATTGATATACATTATTTGAGAATATTTGTTATACTAACTCTTTCTCAATTTTAAGTTTATCATCATCAAAACGGGGGAGATTGTAGATATAAGGTATGTTTTAATGATAACAAAGTGGCAACAATAAAAAGAGAAGAGCATTGATCAAGAGCAAAAAAATCAACCATATGCATATATTGAAGATATATGATAAAGCCATGCAAGAAGAATAAAGAAGAGCAATGAATCAAAAGCATTAAGATGACAATCCAAAAGCAATAATCATTAAACTTGGGCAATAAACATGAAGAGGTTTGAAGAGAAAAATCAATATCAAGGCAACAAAACCATGGAAAACCTTTAAGAAAATAAAAGGATCAAAACCAACAAAGTGTCAAGTATTGTCATATCCAACAATTCAAAGCACCAAGTTCAAGTGAGGATCAAGATCAAAGGATCAACACAACAAGCTAAGTTCTTATTCCTATTAGATCACACTTTTAGGACTTAGATATGATTGTAAGGGTATATGGTAGATTGCATTGCATAAGCTCAAAGTTTTTCTCAAAGTAAATGTGTTTTCTCAAATTGTATAATCATAACCTTTATATACTTGAAATAAATTTGAAAAACCCATGGAAAATACCCTTAACATGTTTTATAACTTCAAAACATATTTATCAAGTTAAGATCTTTTGTAAAAAGTGGTTAGATGCAAGTTAGAACACATTTGAACTTAAAACTTGTTGCATACATTCGATGTTGTCTTCTGGACAACTTTTCATATCCAATATGATGGATTTAGATCTTGTGTTCTTCATAAAAGTTGTAGATCTCTCTTTTATATTTCCAATGAGACTAAGATCACATCAATCCAACAAGTATAACTCAAGTTATGCTCAAAATACGAAACAATATTCTTACTATCAGGTTGGGAATCAATTACCCATAGTGAGGTAATCGATTACCTTTTGAGGTAATCGATTACCCACCTTTGGTAATCGATTACCACTGCGACATAATGCTTATAACGACTATAAATAGCTAGTTTTGAGAAAAATCACTATATATATTCCCAACAACTCTAGAACCAATTGGGCATCATCCCTACGCATCTTAAGCATACTTTGATAGTCTCTACACTATTATTTGCATATTCTTTCATATCTTTCAAAGATCAAATATATTTGAGCTCGTATTGCAAAAATCCATATACCCATAATGCTTCAAGTCGTATATCCACACTTTGAGAGTGTGTATTTATTTTCAAACACTTCCTCCTTTGTATTCTTGAGTTGAGAGGGTTGTGAGACCCATTGTATTTGAAAGGTACCCAAATACCTAAGTAAAGTTAGAGTGTAAGGCATCCAAGAGCCCGAAGTCTTGGACGATTGTAGTGATTTTTCAAGCACCCATGAAACTTGACGAAAAGTGAAAGAATTGATTGATTGACTTCAGTCTGAATGTAGGTCATAAGTGGTTGTGACCAAACCAGGATATATTATGTTTGCAATTCTCTAAACTCTAAACTCTTTATTTCTAGCATTTTAATTTATTCTTTTATATCTTGTATATGCTAGCATAAGTTCTGTAATTGTGATATATTATATGTTATGAATTGCTTGAATGTATTGATTAGCTTTTCATATATCAAAGTTTGCTTGAAATGATTATTTAGAAACTAGAAGGGGGCTTTTACGAAAATTTGGTAATACTCAATTCACCCCCCATGAGTATGGAAGCTACATTTCTAACAAATATTAGTTATTCTTTAGTATACGTCATTTAAGATTGATATTGAAATAAATAAACTATTGTTATTATTATTATTATACAATAAATAAAACACACCAAAATATACAATTTAATCACAAATTATTAAAAAACAACACTCCAAAAAATATAAATTAATCATAAATTATTACAAAAAAATTCAAAATATATAATTCAATCATAAATTATTATAAATAACACTCGATAAATATATAAAGCAATCATAAATTATTACAAATAATATCCCAATATATATAATTCAATCACAAATTATTATAAATAACACTCGAAAAATATATAAATCAATCATAAATTATTACACACAACACTCCAAAATATATAATTTAATCACAAATTATTTAAAAAAAACTCCAAACATTCCACATGAAAAGATTTTCTTTAATAATTATTAGGTAAATAATATTTTACTATTACAATATTAAATATACCATTGGTATGGTAATATTTTCCCTATAAATAGAAATCAGAGAAGCCATTAGTCATTGCTTCAACGTTGAGAGAAATCAAGAAGTGAAGGGTCTTGGGGAAAAAAGAATTTTAGAGTGACGAAGCTTTATAATAAGAAAATATAAAAGTAAATACTAAGAGTAGGGTAACTTCTTTCTTTCTTCTAAAATATAAACTTCATGGAATTGATATTTTGTTATTTATTTTACTTTTCCTCCTTTTTCCCTAATTGGTCTCAATGGGATACCACGTTCCAATTTATGTTATGTTATTTCTTTCAATAATTTATGTTATAATAATTTATATTTTTTCAATTTATACTTCAGCAATTTACATTTCCATAATTTAGCAATTTATAATTATATATGTGTGTATGCGTGTGTGTGTGTGTCTATATATATATACTTATTTATAATTCATCAATTTATATTTCTGTTATTTATGTTTTAATATAATTATATATTTACGTATATATATATTTTAATTTATATTTAAGCAAATTTAAAATTTTATAATTAATAATTGGGGAAGGATATTGTAACAACTTACTACCAAGTTACTACCAATCAATCTCACCGTTAGATCGATTATGTTGATCCAACGGTTACATTTACTTCCATCTATGTATGATCATGATTTTCCAAATTTAATACTTTATATTTATTTCCACCTTTGAATGATTATGATTTCCCATATTTAAGGCTTTCACTTTAAATATGGGGAATCATAACCATATAAAGATGGAAGTAAATATAACCGTTGGATCAACATATAATCGATCTAACGGTGAGATTGATTGGTAGTAACTTGGTTGTTACAATATCCTTCCCCTTAATAATTATCGTATGTAAACATAGTAACATATATGTGAATAATGACATATATATGATAGATATTATACATGTATTATTTAATTATTTATTTTTGCATGTTTATTATATTAATATGTTATATCTTTAAAAATTATCACGGTAAATTTTACAAGGTAAATTTCATACAGAAAATTTTTTTATAACTTATATTTTTTAACATTTACTGTAGTGATGTGATCGTTTTTACTTTTATTGCGATGTCAAATTTAAGTAATGATATGTTATAACTTAGAATTTCTTTTTATGCGATCCTTTCGGAAGTATCTGTATGTTTATCTGCCTAAAGATTCCTCGTAGAAGGTAATCTAAATATGTGCATATGGTTAATAAATTGAGCTTCTTAAGTCAAGAAACAGATTCTTTAAACAAGATGAGGCAAGGGTTGCCCTTGCAAAGTACAGAGCTCTAATAAATAAATAAAAAATCAAGCTTATGAAAATGTGTGTGTGTGTGTATATATATATATAATTTTTTCTGTCACACTCACATAAAAATGAGTGAGTCAGAATAACTTTATATATTCACCAAACAACTTTTAGTTTTATTTTTAATTTGATCTTCTTTTTTTTAATTTTAGCTTAAAAGTAACTTTTAATTTTAAAAAAAATGAGAATGATTATATTTTACAAATTCAAAGTTTACAAATTCTTATAATTACTCTATGTATATGGGTAGTACATATTACTTAAGCATGTAGTAATATATACTACCAATAGTACATAATGTAGTTTGTAAGAGTTTATAAATTTTGACTTTGTAAATATAACATATCCCTAAAAAAATATGTCAAACGTTCTCTTAGTAGGCTAGTCTCACAAAATACTTCAAATTCTAATGCAAGACCAACTAGTCAAAATTAATCACGTCTTGACTTTTTCTCTTGAGTTCTCGTACGTACCTGCAATTAAATTCCATAAAGAATGAGAGGTGAATTTCAATAAGTATAAAGAAAACTTCTCTACTTTTTTCACCATTCGGTCATATACTCATGGTAGTGTTAATGTGGAAACTGTATAGGTATACTTGTAATTGAATTAGAATTAATATACAATTGCACCAAGGATGTAGTCATGGATCAAAATTACAATAGATATCCACTCTTTATTTGTACGTTCCTAAGATCCAATATCTACAGGGCTACTATATGTGCACTAGATGATATATGTGTATTAAGCTCAAACACAAATAAGACGTCACTCATAATTAAGTTGCAAACTATCATACCCTAACTCATTGACACGAGTTGTCGAACTCGCGCAAATTAAAAATTAATTCTTTAGGGTTCAGAAAATTTGCAGTAAAGTGGAAACCCTAAGTCGTCTCTCAAGGAAATTGTTTTGGTTAAAATCGCTTATGAGAACAGAAAATTAAAAGGGGGGTTTTGGATTTTGATTCAATAATTAAAAAGGCAGAATATAAATTTGGAATAAAAATTCGTAATTAAAAATAACCAACCTAAGGTTTGGGTTCCATGGACGTCTTTCCTCGGATAAGAAGATATCAGAATCGTGATTGATTTGTCAATCGGATCAGAATCCTTATTTTCAATTGACAACCCTCTCTAAGCGATCGCTTAGCATTTGATCAAAGACGATGCTTCTACTCATACAATCGCAGAGTATCAGCCCGCTTGATTTAAGGTCATAGGGTCAATCAACCTAATCATCAAATCTGATGATTAATCCCTTTCCATAATCGCAATCGCGAACCTCAGATTGAATATCCACGATCGCACGATATCAATCTGAGTTGGGAAGGGAAACAAAACTGATTTGAAATAAACGCAGATCCTCAAGACCAATCCATGGAATCCATTACCCTTAGGTTGATTAAAAGGTTCTTAGCCTCGCATGGCTAAGGTAAACATAATTGAAATAAAAAGAAGAAGAAGAAGAAGAAAAAAAAAGATGAAGAACGCAATTGAATAAAAACTCAGAGAGAACTTCTCTGTTGTAAAAACTGACTGCCGAAGGGTTTCCTAGAGTCTCCCTTAAATAGCCGTCACGCAGAACGGCTAGGGTTTCACCGCTTCAGCCAAAACATAAAATAAAAGCTAAATAAAAAATAAAACAATAAAATAAAACATGGCCTTGGGCCCTAAACACATTGGGTCCTAATGTGAATTACAAGTCCAAACGTCAAAATAAAATTCCAGCAAAACACGTCATCTTGAGATCAAGTTTCGACCATCTTCCCGTCCGAATTGGGATTCAGTAGCTGAAATAGAGATTGTTGCCCTATCTGTTAACTGCAAATAGCAACAAGAACGGAGTCAATCGGACATCTGTAGAGTGAGATATGGTCAAAATACAAAAGTAGTGTAAATCTGGAAAATTATGACGAAAATCAATTAAACCCAACTAAAATCTAGAATAGTGAATTGACCCAAAAGACCTTTATTTAATTCAAATAAATCATAAAAATACCAACCAAGAGTAAAATATGAGTTATCAAATTCCCCCACACTTATCTTTTTGCACTCCTGGGCAAAAACAAACTAAAATTGAAAGCAAAGACTAAGATCAACCAATCCTTTCTAACAACTATGAAGCATACAGAAAATATACAAAGATCACAAGTCTTCCACAGGTAAATCAATCAGGACAGAAATTCCCTAATCTCAAATCACAAGACCTGCTAACTTCAACTGCAACTGCTAACTGCACAAAAATGGTTCCTCACAAGATGCTCTCAATTTTTCTCTCAAGTGTATCAGTTAATTCAGTATATCACTCAAATCAACTCAAGAAAATCATCCTACCATAGGCTTGCTCAAGTTCTACTTCTCCACTGCTCATAACACATGCATGCACAAATCAAGAGGGCTTTATGCAGGGTTGTAATGGGGCTGAGGTAAAGGTATGGATGAATATGGAAGAGAAAGCTAAACACCCCAGAATTTTACAAAGAGCAAAAGTTAAGAACTAAACTAAGAACATAAAACAAAGATACTGAAAAGATAAACACTTTTTTTTTTTTTTTTTTTTTTTTTTTTTTTTTTTTTTTTTTTTTTTTTTTTTTTTTTTTTTTTCTTTTTTTTTTTTTTTGTTTTTTGATTTTTTTTGTTTTGAAGAAGTAAAACCACATAGCAGAAATGAATCAGATGGTCACCCCCCACACTTAAACTTTTGTCCGTCTCGGGCAAACCCCCACACTTAAACACAACATCACAATGAAACCAATGCTCAGTAAAACTCCAGGGTGTGGAATTAATTGGTTTTTCACTTAGGCTTGTAATGCGGCTTAAGAAATAAAAGATATAAAGGCTCAAAGGGGCTCACCAAGGGATAATAATATAAGGGACGGCTATCTGGCTAAAGTGGGTACAGAAAAGAAAGAATGCCTCAATCATATTCATGCATGCAAGTGAAAAATGCAGTTTCAAAAAGAACAAGAGCAAGTTCTAGAGGACAACAATCAAGAGCAGAAACACACAAGAAAGAAAGCATGGCCAGAAGATATGCCATGTATGCGGGCTCAAAACCTCACAAGGGTAAACCAAGTCATGCAATCAACAGCACAAAATCAATCAACAGGTAGTTGTAATCCAAGAATCGAGATCAAAGCCTAACAGATTGTGCTATCAAACACTGTGATCGAAGTCTACTCCATGTACCACTCAATAATTACCAGAAAGAAAAGGAAAATCTACCTATGAAAAATCATAAACTAAAAGAAAGAAAGGAAAAGAAAAATAAAAATGCAAATAACAGAAAGAAAAGAAAAAGTCAAAAACTAAAAGAAAGAAAGGAAAAGAAAAATAAAAATGCAAATAACAGAAAGAAAAGAAAAAGAGGGAAGAGAACTCCCTGAACTCCCTAAGGAGAATAAACAGCATCAAGTAGCTTGATTTCTTCCTCACTGGTTTAACACTTTCTTCAAGTAGAATACGATGCATGCACGTGGAAGGACTAATTTCTACATTATCTGCTAAAGTCCATCCAATTGCCTTCTTATTTGCTTTCAGCAGGGTTAACAGTTTATCTTCCTGCTCAGGTAGAAGGTTCTTTGCCACAATGACTGGTAGTTGCTCATTCTCTTCAAGAAATGCGTATTTCAAGTGGTCGGGCAGAACCTTCAACTCCAATTTCGGAGGCTGCTCAATGGATGGAAGAGGTGTAGTTGGTGGTGCAAATTCTGCAGAAAACAAGTCAGCAGCAATGCCTGTAAACAAATTCTCAGAAACAGAATTATGATCATCAATAATATCAGCAGGCAATTCAGAAAATGCAGATTCACACTCAGAATCAGAATCATCAATCAGTGCATCATTGAAACCAGAAAGATGAGATGCTATTTCAGCACACACAATGCACTCTTGACTATCACCACAACCACAGAAATCAGAATCAGTAGATGAAAAATCAGAAAAATCAGCAAGGAATTCAGCAGAAACATCCTCAACAACTTTGTCTATCACATCAATGCAGAAAACAGAATGCTCAGATGTATTAGTGCTCTGCTTCTTGGAGCTAGTGTCACTTCCCTTAGATGACTCAGCAGCAGTGGGGTTTGGCTCCTCCATATGCTTGCCAGACCGCATAGTAATAGCACTCACATTTCCGCTTCCTTTTGGATTTGGAACTGTTTGGGATGGAAGGGAGCTGCCACTTGCTTGTTGATTTTGACTCATTGACGTTGCAAGTTGGTCAATCTGTGTTTGCAGATTCTGGAGGGAAAAATCAGTAATCTGCTGGAACTGCAGATTGTTAGTTGCCATCTGCTTCACTAAATCCTCCAAAGAAGGGCCATTGCTACTAGCTTGCTGCTGCACTAGTGGCTGTTGCATTTGCTGCTGCTGCATTGGCTGTGGAGGTGCAAATTGGTGAAAATTTTGCCTCTGTTGTGAAGGTACAAACTGCTGCCTCTGCTGGAATGGTGCACTTTGCTGATTCTGGCTCCATTTGAGATTGGGATGATTTTTCCAGCCAGGATTATATATATTGTAGAAGAGATTATTTTGCTGCTGGTACTGTGGCTTTCCAGGAAAAACTGCAGCAACAGACTGATCAACTTGGAAACCGCTGTCTGGAAAGGAATGACAAGCATCTGTAGGGTGAAAAATTGGATACATAGCAAACAGAAGCAAAAATAAACCTACTAAAAATACTAAATGAACTCAGAATGATATGAGACCAACTCTCCTAAACTCTAAATGACCCTACAGACTCAAAAATCAAATAAAATTTTTTCAAAAAATAAAATAAAATAGTAAACAAAGGAATTTGGCAAAACCAGGGCCTGATTCATGAGGCAAAGCCTCATGACTTTTGACAGGGATGATCGTCTCCTTCAGCTCACCAATTTTCAGAGCGATCAAGTTGAACAAATTCAGAAATACCCGATACGTCCTGGAACCAATCGCTCAAACTGAAGTTTTACCGATTTCCCCAATTTTATTTTATTTTTTTGATTGTATTTTTTTTTTTGATTGACTTTTTTTTTTCAAAAACGAAAATTAAAGAAAAAGAAGATGAAGATGAAAAAGAAGATGATCAAGAATCAGAAAACGATTTAGACCGATGCAATTTCCCCGGCAACGGCGCCAAATTTGACACGAGTTGTCGAACTCGCGCAAATTAAAAATTAATTCTTTAGGGTTCAGAAAATTTGCAGTAAAGTGGAAACCCTAAGTCGTCTCTCAAGGAAATTGTTTTGGTTAAAATCGCTTATGAGAACAGAAAATTAAAAGGGGGGTTTTGGATTTTGATTCAATAATTAAAAAGGCAGAATATAAATTTGCAATAAAAATTCGTAATTAAAAATAACCAACCTAAGGTTTGGGTTCCATGGACGTCTTTCCTCGGATAAGAAAATATCAGAATCGTGATTGATTTGTCAATCGGATCAGAATCCTTATTTCCAATTGACAACCCTCTCTAAGCGATCGCTTAGCATTTGATCAAAGACGATGCTTCTACTCATACAATCGCAGAGTATCAGCTCGCTTGATTTAAGGTCATAGGGTCAATCAACCTAATCATCAAATCTGATGATTAATCCCTTTCCATAATCGCAATCGCGAACCTTAGATTGAATATCCACGATCGCACGATATCAATCTGAGTTGGGAAGGGAAACAAAACTGATTTGAAATAAACGCAGATCCTCAAGGCTAATCCATGGAATCCATTACCCTTAGGTTGATTAAAAGGTTCTTAGCCTCGCATGGCTAAGGTAAACATAATTGAAATAAGAAGAAGAAGAAGAAAAAAGATGAAGAACGCAAGAACGCTTCAGAGAGAACTTTTCTGTTGTAAAAACTGACTGCCGAAGGGTTTCCTAGAGTCTCCCTTAAATAGCCGTCACGCAGGACGGCTAGGGTTTCACCGCTTCAGCCAAAACATAAAATAAAAGCTAAATAAAAAAATAAAACAATAAAATATAACATGGCCTTGGGCCCTAAACACATTGGGTCCTAATGTGAATTACAAGTTCAAACGTCAAAATAAAATTCCATCAAAACACGTCATCTTGAGATCAAGTTTCGACCATCTTCCCGTCCGAATTGGGCTTCAGGAGCTGAATAGAGATTGTAGCCCTATCTGTTAGCTGCAAATAGCAACAAGAACGAAGTCAATCGGACATCTGTAGAGTGAGATATGGTCAAAATACAAAAGTAGTGTAAATCTGGAAAATTATGACGAAAATCAATTAAACCCAACTAAAATCTAGAATAGTGAATTGACCCAAAAGACCTTTATTTAATTCAAATAAATCATAAAAATATCAACCAAGAGTAATAAATAAGTGTAACAAAATATGAGTTATCACTCATTCGAATATGGCACAAATGGAATACTCTATACATAATACTTAAAAGGTCATACATTCTCATCAATATATGCTTCAAGCATCAAGTTTAGCACATATCCGGATATGCCATATCCGAATATCCAGAATCCCATATCCGGATATCTATTATCCGGATACACAAAACCCTTATCCGGATATCACATATCCGGATATTCATCGGGCACATATCCGGATATTTCATGACAGAATGCAGAAAATACATTTCGTGAAGATATCCTTCCAAAGTTCCATTTTTAACACTTACTTACGTTAAAGCATGCATCTTTATACTGATTAAGGTCCACACCCCAGTTGGTTACTTGATTAATCCTTTAAACATGCAAAGATTACACCTTTAATCCATTAAAACACAAGCTCAAGGTAGGTACAACTCACCAAAGCTCAAAACAGAGGTTGGAGGTGCTCTTGGAGCTCACAATCAGCTCCCAAGGTGCTGACTTCAAGGGTGCACGAAAATACCACCCAAGCAAGGATCTTTCTTCATAAAGGAAGCTCCTTGAAGCCTCACAAGCCAAGAACAACACTCCTCAACAAGAATGCCACCAAACCAGAAAACAACTCAGCTCCCACAGCCACCACAACTCGTATGTCTAAAGGTGCTCACCTTTCACTCACAAAGATGATTCCCACTCACCCAAGGTGTTTTAGTGAAGAAAAGGAGAAGAAAGGCTACAAGGGAGGTTACACAAAGGTGGAGAAGGCCAAGGCAGCAGCCACCAGCTCCAAACTCACGTAGAGAATGTAATATGGCCTAGGGTTTAGTGCCCACTAAGGCTTATATAGTGGTTTAACAATTAAACACACAGTATTAACTTTAATTGGTACGCTTAGCATTTTAATCTCAAACTTTGGAATCTGAAACTACACATTTTTCCAAGAATTATCATATTTTTTTCGTAATTTTCTGAGCACTTTTCCGGTACGCGCTTTTCCAAGCCAGTACCGGTTTCTAGCACCAGTTCCCATTATCTGGACTTGAAACTCGTTTTAGAAGTCCTACATATTATTCTAGTAATTTTCATGCACTTATTATAATTTTCTGGGATACTTTTTCGGCACGCATTTATACCGACTAGCAGAACCGGTATCTGCACTTTTCTTCCGAAAAGCGACTTTCAGCATTATTACTCACTTACTATAATTATTAAAGCCTCATAATAATTATTATGGTCAATTATGGAATCATTTCTTAATTTGCATAATTAATTAATTAAATACCTTAATTAACGGTGCGGGTTCTTACATTCACCCCACCTTTTTAGGATTTTGACTTCAAAATCAGAAACATACCTGGTCGAAACTCGGGGTACTGCTGGAGAAGATCGTCCTCACGCTCCCAAGTACACTCCTCATGAGTCCTTCCGGTCCACTGCACCTTGACCATCGGAATGATCTTGCTCCTCAGCTGCTTCTCGCCACGATCGAGAATCTTTAGTGGACCTACGGGAGTCTTTAAGTTCTCTTGAACTTCCACATCATCCGGTTGCACCACGTGCGAAGGATCTTCTATGTACCTCCGAAGCTGAGACACGTGAAAAACACGTCGTGGATGTTGGCCAGGTTCGGGGGCAAGGCAAGCCGGTAGGCAACAGGTCCTACTCTACCAAGAATCTGGTATGGCCCAATAAAGCGCGGGCTCAGCTTCCTCACTCCGAGTGCCCGTCCAACACCGGTGACAAGTGAAAGTCTCACAAACACGTGCTCACCCTCACTGAACTCCAGTGGTCGATGCTTGACATCGTAGTAGCTCTTCTGACGATTCTGCGCCTGCTTCAGCTTTTCCCTGATCATCTGGATCTGCAGGGTGGTATCTTGGACAAAGTCCAAGCCAAACAACTCATGATCCCCAACCTCCGACCAGCAGGTAGGTGTACGACACCTCCTACCATAGAGCGCCTCGTAGGGTGCCATGCCCAGGCTAGCATGGAAACTGTTGTTATAAGAAAACTCTACCAATGGCACGTACCTATCCCATGCCGAGCCATGCTCCAACGTGAAAGCCCGCAACATGTCCTCCAAGGTCTGGATAGTCCGCTCAGTCTGTCCATCAGTCTGAGGGTGATAGGCGGTACTCAATCTCAACTGTGTACCAAAAGCTCCCTGCAGCGCCTCCCAGAACCGAGATGTGAACTTCGGGTCCCTATCACTGATGATACTCACGGGCACCCCATGAAGCCTCACAATCTCGCGAACATACAATCTGGCCAACTGCTCCGTAGTGAAGCTCACCTTCACTGGAAGGAAATGGACAGACTTTGTCAATCTGTGCACAATGACCCATATCGAGTCACAGCCAACCTGAGTCTTCGGCAAACCCACAACGAAGTCCATGGAAATGCTCTCCCATTTCCACTCTGGAATTTCAAGAGGCTGAAGTTTACCAGACGGCTTCTGGTGTTCAATCTTCACCTTCTGGCAGATCAAACACTTGGACACAAACACAGCTATGTCCTTCTTCATTCCCGGCCACCAGAAATTCTTCTTCAAGTCTTGATACATCTTAGTAGCACCAGGGTGGATAGAAAACTGACCCTTATGGCCTTCTGCCATAACCTCTTCTGTCAACGGACCTCGAGGAACCACAATCCTCCGCTGGAACAAAAGCAATCCATCATCATTCCAAGACACACCGTCTTGGTTCTTCACATAATCCAGACACTC
Source organism: Gastrolobium bilobum (assembly GCF_033153095.1). NCBI lineage: Eukaryota > Viridiplantae > Streptophyta > Magnoliopsida > Fabales > Fabaceae > Gastrolobium > Gastrolobium bilobum. The sequence goes on from NW_026895521.1 coordinate 52,325, forward strand.
TCTCTGAACTTGTGCCTCTTTAATCTTTTCTAGCAGCTCGTTCACAACATCTGATGCTTCCAACCCGAGAAGTACGCTCGCACACGGAGCGGTCACTGCCAAGTGGCGGAACTTCTCAACCACATTGAAGTTACCAAGTAGCAAACTGGATGAACTACTGGATTTTCGACTCAAAGCATCAGCTACCACATTGGCCTTGCCAGGGTGATACCTTAGCTCAAAGTCGTAGTCCTTTATGAACTCCATCCATCTCCTCTGCCTCATGTTCAACTCCTTCTGGTCGAACAGGTACTTCAAACTCTTGTGGTCACTGAACACCACAAACCTCAAACCAAAAAGGTAATGCCTCCAAATCCTGAAAGCAAACACAATCGCAGCCAACTCCAAATCATGAGTCGGGTAGTTCTCCTCATGAGGCTTCAACTGCCTCGAAGCAAAAGCAACAGCTCTACCAGACTGCATCAGCACACAGCCCAACCCCTTTCCGGAAGCATCACAGTAAAGCTCAAACTGCTCCTCAGGATCAGGAAGGATCAACACAAGTGAAGAAGTCAATCTCTCCTTCAACTCCTGAAAGCACGTCTCACACTCGTGAGTCCACACAAATGGAGTCTCCTTCTGGGTAAGGCGAGTCAAAGGGAGAACCATCGTGGAAAAACCCTTGATGAACCTCCGATAGTAACCTGCCAAACCTAAGAAGCTCCTCACCTCCGTAGCTGTCTTGGGTCTCTCCCAATCCAACACGGCCTCAATCTTGTTGGGATCCACTGCAACTCCATCTGCTGAAATCACATGCCCCAGAAACTTGACTGATTTGAGCCAAAACTCACAGTTAGAAGGTTTAGCATAAAGCTTTTTCTCCTTCAGCACTTGCAGAACTATCCTCAGATGCTCCGCATGCTCCTCCTCAGTCTTGGAGTAGATCAGAATATCATCAATGAAGACAATCACAAACTGATCCAGATACGGCTGGAAAATCCTGTTCATGTAATCCATGAACACTGCTGGCGCATTTGTGAGTCCAAACGGAATCACCAAATACTCAAAATGACCGTATCTCGAACGAAACGCGGTCTTCGGGACATCCTCCAGCTTCACCTGAATCTGATGGTATCCGAACCGAAGATCAATCTTGGAATACACACAAGCACCCCTGAGCTGATCCAACAGATCATCAATCCGAGGAAGGGGATACTTGTACTTGATTGTCACCTTGTTCAATTGCCTTTAGTCGGTGCACAATCGCATTGTCCCGTCCTTTTTCTTCACAAAGATAATCGGTGCTCCCCAAGGAGACACACTCGGTCTAATGAAATCTTTCGTCGAAAGATCCTCAATATGCTTCTTAAGCTCAGCCAACTCCGGTGGCGACATCCGATAAGAAGCTAAAGAAATCGGCCCCAAACCGGGCAACAAGTCAATGGAGAACTCTATCTCCCGCTGTGGCGGAAACTCAAGAATCTCCTCAGGAAACACCTCGAGGAACTCCCCCACCACAGGAATGCCAGTGATATCCTATTGTGTCCCACTCACCAAACCACCCAACATGACATAACCCAATGCCCCTGCTCGCAGCGCTCTCCTGGCTTGCAGCAGTGAAATGTATGGCGAAGAACTAGCTGTGGAATCACACGGAGACATCACCACGCGCTTTGCACAACAATCAATCAATGCACATTTTCTAGACAACCAATCCATGCCCAGAATAATCTCAAGGTTGGCCATCGGCAACCCTATCAGATCTACCGAGAACTCACGACCATCCCACTGAAATGCTACATCGCGATGTACAGTGGTAGAATCACAAATCTCTCCGGTGGCGGTAGTCACCCGCAACGGTGGAGAAAGCACAGCACTGGGCAACTCAAGCCCCAAAGCAATCGGGGTAGCAACAAACGAATGAGTAACCCCGGAATCAAAGATAGCATCGACAAAAGAATCACCAATAGACACAGTACCTCTGACAAGGTTCGGAGCGCGGTCCAACTGCTGCCTATCTAGTGTATACACTCTCCCAACAGAAGGTGGCACTGCAGGTGCCGAAGAAGATGCCATCGGAACCATCTGCAAAGGAACTTCTTGAACAGCTGCAGCTCTCGCCTTCGACGAAAGACAATCTCTAGAGAAGTGGCCCTCCTTGCCACACTTTAAGCACAGCAACTGCCCCGTAGCACAACGTCCCACATGCTCCTTCCCACATCCCGAACATCTCGGAGTGGTAGGAGGCCTAGCAGAACTCCCCTGATGTGAAACAGCTCTCTTGAACTGACCAGGCGCCTGCCTAGTCGCTAACTGCTTTCCTTTGCTCTTATCAGCAAACCTCCTGTCCTTCCAAGAAGTAGGAGCAGGAGTGGAACCACCTGTTCCCTTGCCCTCCTCAACCTTGGCCCTCTTGGCCTTGCTTGCCGCGCAAACATCCTCGATGTCCTTACACTGTTGAACCAGTGTACCAAAGTCCCTCGAAGCAGCACCAGCAAGATGCTCAGCAATCACCTCACTAAGTCCCCTGCGGAACTTAGCTGCCAGAAACAACGGAGTAGGAGGAACCATCCAGAAGTGTGCAAACTTCACTAGCTCATTAAACTTAGCCAGGTACTCATCAACAGACATCGAGCCCTGTACCAAACGATCAAACTCTCCCTGCTTCCTCTCCTGCGCATCATAGGGAAAGTATCAGCCCAGAAAGCACTCCTCAAAGAATGGCCACGTCATGACACGGCCCTGCCTCTCAAAAGCACGAGAGGTGTGCGTCCACCACTCATGGGCATCGCCCTCTAGCATGTAGGTCGAGAACATCAGCTTCTGTGGGTCTGTACACTGCATGACCCGAAAAATCTTGTCCAGCGACTCTAGCCATCTCGCAGCAGCAATAGGATCCAAAGACCCCTCAAACACAGGTGGCTTATGCTTCCTGAAAGCATTCAGCCGGCGATCGATCACATCACAATCCTCAGCAATCCCCACAAGGGGCTCCCCCGTCTCGGCGGCATGAGTAGCACTGCCGATGTGACTATGGCTCTCCTCCTGAACACTAGGTGGAGGCGGTGGCGGTGGTTGTGGAGCCTGGCCAATAGCAGGACCAGCTCCCATCTCCTCCAACATGACTCTCATCATCGTCATGTTCGCCATCCTGTTCGCCTCGAGGACTTCCTCAGTGGTCCTCCGGTTCGTTTCACGAACCTCAACTGCGGCTATCTGGTTCGCCTCGCAAACAGCTTCCATCATTGCCGCGTTGGCCACTCTAGCGGCCTCCTGATCGGCTAACCTAGCCGCCTGCATCTCAGCCAATGCAGTCAGGATAGGATCAGATTGATCCTCAAAAGTCTCTCGTGTTCTCCCGGACCTTACCATGACTCTGCACAAGTTACACAAATTATGAGTTGATCAGGCCCACGCAGTGTGATTACATATGCATTATCATAATAAAATTCGACGGAGTAAACACACAAGACAGACACAACCAAACAACCTAGCAATTGCAATACATACAGGCTTTTCCCTCGAACCATTGCTCTGATACCATAAATGTAACACCTCGTATATATCCGGTAATGTTATCATAATATCGTATAAAGCTGCGCTTAATTAAAATGCGGAATTACTTTTTATTTTCAATTATGATGCCATTAACATTACCAACTTGCTTAATAATCAATTAATAAAACATCGCCTGTATGTAATTGCAATAAAACAGCTAACTGAAATACCTCATAACATAGATAATATAAGTGTGGCTCTAGTCACGGAACTACAACAACGTAGACCGGACCATCTAACAGTTTATACAACTCCAAACTACAAGTACTAACAGAAAGTGTCATGGACAATCCTCATGCTCACTCAAATAAGGCAACATGCCCAACATCGGTCTCAACAACAACATATCATAAATAGCGAAAAACATAAACAGCATCCAAATCCAGTCATGCTAACATAAGCAGTAAAACATAATCAGCTAAGCTCCGGCCTCCCGCCGCCTGAGGCATCAGTACCCATACTACCTGATCCTGAAATAAGCATTCCCCAAACGTGGGGTAAGATCTCTAATCTAGAAATCTCAGTAAGTTAGTGAGTCCTCAAGGATCTTCCACCCCAAGCTCACTTACATGTGCAATATAAGTTCAAAAACCGTTTATCATTTATCATTTCTAAAACAATGCAATGCAGCAGATAATCATGTCATGTGTGTCAATACTAATCTACTGGCCAGAGACAGTGCAGGTATACGTCTATCACCTACACACCGTGCAAGTACCACTTGCATTCACCCCGGTACACCGTCTTGTATGGCGCTACATACTCAGGCTTCCCGTCAAGATGAAACAACACATGCATATTAAAAGCCATTACATGTAAAGTTCAATCAACATATCAAATATCCAAAAGCATGTACACAGCATGCATAAACCATACCCCCATGGGACATGGTGGAACCACAACATGGCTAAACCGAGGACACAAAAGCTTACCTTGCAAGCAAACCCCAAAAGCCAATAGTCCATAGCTCAAAGTCCAAACACAGCAGATTCACAATTTGTTATGGACCTATACTATATCAATAATAATGCAACACAAGCATATAACTTAAAGATAACGCCTCTCCTTACGATTTACGTCTTAAGGCTCCATACCAAGCCATAAGTCCTTAATCACAACGATTCTGACTTAGTTCATTAATTACAGAAGTTCAACTTCATCAATCTAGGGTCCACAAACCCCCAATAGCCTATTGTACACACAGCACAGCTACTGTTCTACGAAATCTCAGAATATCCGGATATTCCTCGGAACCATATCCAGATATGCAATATCCAGATATCTCACTGTACATATCCGGATATGCCATATCCGGATATCCAGAATCCCATATCCGGATATCTATTATCCGGATACACAAAACCCTTATCCGGATATCACATATCCGGATATTCATCGGGCACATATCCGGATATTTCACGACAGAATGCAGAAAATGCACTTCGTGAAGATATCCTTCCAAGGTTCCATTTTTAACACTTACTTACGTTAAAGCATGCATCTTTATACTGATTAAGGTCCACACCCCAGTTGGTTACTTGATTAATCCTTTAAACATGCAAAGATTACACCTTTAATCCATTAAAACACAAGCTCAAGGTAGGTACAACTCACCAAAGCTCAAAACAGAGGCTGGAGGTGCTCTTGGAGCTCACAATCAGCTCCCAAGGTGCTGACTTCAAGGGTGCACGAAAATACTACCCAAGCAAGGATCTTTCTTCACAAAGGAAGCTCCTTGAAGCCTCACAAGCCAAGAACAACACTCCTCAACAAGAATGCCACCAAACCAGAAAACAACTCAGCTCCCACAACCACCACAACTCAGAAAAGGTGCTCACATTTCACTCACAAAGATGGTTCCCACTCACCCAAGGTGTTTTAGTGAAGAAAAGGAAAAGAAAGGCTACAAGGGAGGTTACACAAAGGTGGAGAAGGCCAAGGCATCAGCCACCAACTCCAAACTCACGTAGAGAATGTAATATGGCCTAGGGTTTAGTGCCCACTAAGGCTTATATAGTGGTTTAACAATTAAACACACAGTATTAACTTTAATTGGTACGCTTAGCATTTAATCCCAAACTTTGGAATATGAAACTACACATTTTTCCAAGAATTATCATATTTTTTTCGTAATTTTCTGAGCACTTTTCCGGTACGCGCTTTTCCAAGCCAGTACCGGTTTCTAGCACCAGTTCCCATTATCTGGACTTGAAACTCGTTTTACAAGTCCTACATATTATTCTAGTAATTTCCATGCACTTATTATAATTTTCTGGGATACTTTTTCGGCACGCATTTATACCGACTAACAGAACCGGTATCTGCACTTTTCTTCCGAAAAATGACTTTCAGCATTATTACTCACTTACTATAATTATTAAAGCCTCATAATAATTATTAGGGTCAATTATGGAATCATTTCCTAATTTGCATAATTAATTAATTAAATACCTTAATTAACGGTGCGGGTTCTTACACGATTCACCTTTTGTTCCGCAGCAACATAAGCACGATATGGAGCCAGTTAGGGGTGAAAGTGGGCTGGGCTGGGCCAAGCTTTGCCCCGAAAAGCCTAAGCCTACGTCAAAAAATTTCATTTTGGCCTGGCCCAAGCCTGGTACGAGTCTAACTGTTAGCCTGCCTTGGCCCGTTTATAAAAAACAAATGGCCTGGCCCAGCTCGTTAGCCTGTTAATTTTTCACTTCCAAGCAGAACCATGAATCAACTTTACACAATACTCAAATTATGTTGCTAAACCAAAAATCATAATTTCAACATCCAAACAGAATCATGAATCACAACAAAACTGATACAATCTACATTTAAGTCACTTTCAAAAGCAAAATGCGCAAACTAAATAACAAATATTTCATCAGATCCAACAAACAATCCATACTATGTAAATTAAAATAACTACATGAATCCAACAAACACATCATAATGCTTGTAGTAAGTATAATCTCTCCCAAAAACCTTCTAATATATTCATATACACAATCTAATATGCTGAGATGTTGATTCTTCCTAATAAGAAATAAAGCAAATTTCTATTAAAATATAATAGAATATAATTAAGTTATAAATAATTGTAATTGATTGAATTTATATCTTTTGTTTTTTCTTCAAGGCATACTTATTATATTTTATTTTATTTGAAATAAATAGTACAATATATGCCGGCCTGTAGGCTTATAGGCCAGGCATTGTGAAAGTGGGCCTACGATCTTTTTATTAAACAAGCTTTTTCAAAGCACAAGTCTGGCCTATTTTACGAAATATACTAGGTCAGATCTGGCCTGACGTAGGCCGAGCCGTAGGCCCCTGTAGGCCGGCCCGGCCCAGTTTCAACCCTAGAGCCAGTGTTGTTTTTTCATCAATGGGAAGGATTACCTGAAACAATGAGATTAGGTTAGGGCACAGAAAAAGAAGACAAATTAGGGAAAATGAAGAAAAATAAAAATTAGGGTCTAGAGAATGAGGAGTGCTGGAAATAAACACGCAGGAAATGGCTTTAGATATAGTAAGACAATGTGTGGCTATAGATAAATGACTTATCAATCTGGAACAAAGAGAATAAGAATGAACAAAACTTGGCTTAAGGAATTAGGAGAAATAGGGAATGAATTTTGGAAGCTGCCACTTGACATGCCTTACGCTTCAGGTTTAAAGGCGGTGATTATCAACCGCCCTGAAGAAACCGACGTCGAATCCTGTTTTTCTTGTAGTGTGTGCATGCTTTTTTACATCATGATGCATTTTTCTGTTTGGTGTGTGACCGCATTTCATGGCATGTATATCATAGATTCATGTAGGCTTTGAAATGTAGAACAGTTATATACAGGACCATGTGTATGAGCACGCATCATATAGGCATCCCTTGATATCAGGGTACTGGGACAGTTGGCGTCAGTCCGCATAGGTCACAGTGGAATTCCCCAAATGATGGTGTCGTGCATGGAATTTCCACTGTGTATGCACGCGCACGACGGTGCTATGAGCGTGAAGAAGGCGTTATATACGCTATATGATATATGATGAAAAGGATTTAATGTTTGAAGCGACTGTTTATAATTTTGTGCTTAGTCTAATACTGTTGCATTATTGGTTTTATTGCCACACTACTGGGATTATTCTCACCCCTTTGGGGCTGCTGTTTTTACAAAATGGCAGGAGGACGAAAGAGCATATGAAGACGTAGCTATTTGCTGTTATTTGCTGCTTGGACTTTTTGCTGTTGCGGTTTATTTATTGGATGACTGTACTATTTTGGATATTTTGGTATGCCTGGATGATTGTTGGAACTATGATTTTACTGCATGTTAAAAACCTTTTGAGCAGCAAGTATTTTAGAGAAAATTTGAAAACATTTTGCGAAAACAATTTATTACACTTAATTAAGTGCTGAATTTTTGACAACCATGCGAGCACTTTAAAAGTTATATTTAATATAGTAAACGACCTCCGATTCTCTATTATTTCATATGCACGCGAAGCCCTAAGCCTCTACTTCCAGATTAAAACAACTGATCGAACAGATTTTGAAAGCTCGATTTTATATCAATATGAAAAGGAATACGGTTTTCTTAAATTTTCACCGTTTTCATCAGCAACACATTTTAAGTTCTTTCCATCAAAATTTTCCTTAGATTCAGCTTTCCACTACAATTTCTCAATGATTTTTAAAGAAAAAGCTGACTCACAAACTTCCGTAACTCTAATAACGATTAGCAAATGACTCTCTTGGATGCATACAAGGGAGGGTGTTACACAACCAAACGCTAGGCGATAGTCTAGAGAGGGTTTCTAATTGAATTTGAGGATTCCTAATTCGATTGGAGTTAATCATGAATTGATAAATATATCTTTTTATCCAATGATGAAATAAATTAATGAATCCTGATTCCTTAGGTTGATTGCTTTTTAATTCTGATTTTTAAATCTCTTTTTCAAATCTGTTTTTATTTAAATTTCAAATCAACAAAACCACCCCTTTCCCTTTATATCTATTTTACAAGAGCGTTTCTAATTTCTAGCAGGTTCTTTGGGAGACGATCCGAGTTGCCCTATCACTACAAACCTAAAGCTCGATAATTTGTGTGGGTTCAACCTACCACCTTAGGGGAACGTCCTTAAGGCATTGGGGGAATGAAAGGCCAAACAGTTCAATACTGTCTTTTTTTTTAATTTCAAATTCTTTTCAAATTACTTCAAAGTATTATTTAGAGTTACTATCCTCGTGGGAACGATAACTTGGGCACTAATAATCTCACTTATTACTTGATGCGTGCACTTGCGCGACTGTTTTAATATCTTGAGAACGAATGTGTTTTCTCTTGATAGACTAAGTAAGGGAACGTCCTTAAGAGCATCAGCACCTAACACTAAGCTTAAGCCAAACAGCCAACCCCTATATCATTCTATAGTCACCCTCATTTCAGCTGGAATAACTAACTTATTCCAAATCATTACTCAGTTTCCCCGAAATTCCAACCACCGTGGCAAGGAACGACAAATGTTAAAACAACCAGGGACATCAATTAAGAAAATCAAAAAAATTCTAAGGAACGCCCAAAGCAAGAAAGAAGAAATCAACCATTGCCAAACAAAGAAAAAGAAACATGTTTTCCTAGAAAAAAAAAGGGAAAAATGAGAAAGCAGTGAAAAACAAAGGCGTTCCCAAGAAAACTCAAAAGAAATGTTCCTGCGAAAACAAAGAAAAGATTAGTCGTCCCCTGCTCTGAAGAACCCAATCCTAAACATGACTACCCAAGCTCAAGCCCTGTTACAAGCCTTAAAAGTCCCTTCGATTGAAGAGAACAAATGATTATTGGAAAACTGTAAGAACCCGCAACGCTAAATAATTAATTAAATAACATTACCGATGCCAGAGCATGAATTTAATAAAGATTATGCATAATTATAGAAAAATAAGTATCTAGGAGGTCGAATAATGCTTAAGTCGCTTTTATGATGAAAAATATAGATACCGATTCTGCATCGCGGTATAAATGTGTACCAGTGGAGTATTCTGAAAAATTATAATAAAAATATAATTATTCCTAGAAAAATATCTAGGTTAAGAATATCAATTTTGGAGTAAAAATAATAAGCAGTGATGTCAGAACTAATGTCGGCTATGTATAAAATGCGTATCAGTGAAGTGTCTCGAAAAATTAATGTAAAAATATGATAATTCCTATAAAAATGTCTAGGTTAAGAATATAAAATTTTAGAGTCAAACGAAGAGAGAAACTAATTAAACAATGTAAAAATATGATAATTCCTAGAAAATGTCTAGGTTAAGAATATAAAATTTCAGAGTTAAACGAAGAGCGAAACTAATACTGTTAGTTTAAGTAAGCGCACTTATAAAAAGAGAAGAGGGCACAAAACCCTAGAATCTTATAACACTCAGATTTCCACTCTTCCAAAACTCTTCATGGCTGCCCACTCATGAACTCCATGAAAGTCCATCCCTTTTTCATGAAACTTGACCAAGAACCATGCTTTCTTCATCCCTCTTCCATAGTGCAATCTTGAATCATTGAAAGCTTGTGTTTTGTGAGAGAAATATACACTCTTTGAGCCTTGAGGTTGCTAATTTTGGAGAGTGAGGGACTGCCATAGTTGTGAGTTTGTATTTGAGTCATTTACACACTCAATGGTGTACCAAGGTGTCATCTTTATGGAGAAAGAACCTAGCTTTGGGAGTTGATTTTCCTGCACCTTCTTTTGTGTAGTTTAGGGGTGGTTAAAAGTCATCCAATGATCCTTCTTTCTCTGATTTTAGAAGCCTTAAGGTAAACTCACACCATTCCTTTTGCATTTTTAATGAAAATAGCTTGTTTTGAGTCATTAAAAAGAGGAACTTTGATGATTTATGTTGGGAGTTGTTAATCTAAGTGTAATAAAGTTAATTAAGCTTCTGTAAGTGAGTCTAATGAAGTTAGAACCTTTGGGATGCCATTGAAGCAGCTCCAAAATAGAAAAAATGCAATTTTTCAGCATTCTGTCACGGAGGAATCGATTCCTTGCAACCGGGAATCGATTCCTGCCTGGAAAAAATGACAACAACGAACTAGTTTAGTAAAAACGCGATATCTCGAGCTACAAAGCTTCAAATTGAGTCAGGTTTGAACCTATGTGAAGATAACACAGAGGGTACAATCTTAAAAAATTTCAGATCCATTGGACAAGTGGATTAATCGCGTTTTGAGTTTTAAGTTGCTGCCTTGCTGTGGGAAATTCTGTTACTTTGCGAAAAACATAACCGGAGTTATACAACTCTGATTGAGATATAAAATATGTCGTTGGAAAGCTTGTAATGTCTAGTTTAACATAGTAAAATCTTAGAATTTTTGGTAAAGAGTTGTAATGCCAGTTTTAAAAATGATAAAGATAGTTTGTTCTTGGGGGCTTTGGAAAAAGCCTCCAGTCACAAAACGAAAAAGAAAACGTAGTCCATTTGACTTGAAATTTTGGGATATGTATATTAATAATATTTTTGGCATAAACAGACCGTGATTTTGCTGTTTGGTGACTCGTGGATTGCTATTTGGATTTTTGAGCTTGAGTACACTACTAGATAAGTAAGTTTTGTGTTCTCAAGGTTAATCCCCATTTGTTCCACCATACTCTAAAAGGGGGATAATAGTTTTATATGGTATATATGTGCTTATATGTTATTTGAGATGTTGAAATAATGCACTCTTATATATGTATGTTATGTGGTGTATTACACACAAGATGATAATACTTAAGTGTAGTGTGGAGCTGCACAAGAGTGGTATTCTCTGAGTGTGGGTATAGGGTAGGTGCCCTATACTTTATGTGTGTAGCAGACGTGCATAAATCATGTGTTCTCTGGCCAGTAGACTTGTTAGCACACATGCATGATATATATATATATATATATATATATATATATGTTGTTACATCATGTGATTATATTATTATTGTTAAACTGTTATTTTGAACTATTATACCAAAGTGAGCTTGGGGAGGAGAAACTCTTCGAGAATCCTTTAGAGATCTCTGTTAGTATTTGGGTGTCCTAGAGACAATCTTATGATTAAATAAGGACATAGATGTAGACCTTTGTATTGTCGCAAATAAATAAAAGCATTCTTTATCCTGTTTCATATTTTGTCTCGATATTACTGTTAACTGGATAAACCCCTTGGAATAAAATAGGTATCTCTTGAGTATCTGTGATGAGATCACGATCATGAGGATTCAAGAATATTGGATGTTTATTCCTAATTTTATGTTCCTAGTCTAGAGACACTGAGAATGGGGATCAGTGATCTCGGGTAAGACTAGCACGACTTATCTACTTGTATTCGGATGCAAGGTAAAGACCTCATGAGCTACAGATATGGAGATGTCTTACCTAAAGTCGTGGGTGGATCTATAACGGTATAGCTCGCACTGAACAGACCCACAAAAGAGACTCTATGAGGAAATCTCACAGAGAGTATCATTAGAGTAGTCTCTTTATATTTGGGTATGTCTTTCCTTAGACCAGAAGTTATTACCTAGACTGTGTTCTAGAAGGCATGCTTTGACTGTATACCTCGTCTGCCTGAAACATGGAGACTCATAGGTATACTGTTGGGCTTGTCCTGAAAGAGCACAGGGCTAGGGTGATAAGCTGAAGGAATTCGTCAGATCTCTGTGAGAGATTAGGTTATCTGTAAACCGGAGAAATCGGGATGACATTTACAGGGACTCAGGAATCTATGCATAGTAAAAGAGATCATGAGATGATCTGCCTTTAGAGTCAGTAAATTGAAGATTCCCTATTTCGAATAAAGCTTACCCTAAACCGCAAGGGTTGATACGTTTCCTTACCCTAGGTTTTATGGGAAGGTAACCGAGACGAAAGGAAATACATACGGCAACCAAATATGTGTAATAGGATGATTATGTCATTAACCTAACTAGCTCTGGGGCAACAAAACATTGCTAGTGCTATGTGTTGTCATTAGATAGGTTGTGGGCTTATTGGGCCCAAGCCCATTTATGTCAGTGGCTATGTTGGGCCTAATGGGTCACACACTAACACCTTATTGTAATGACAATATAACATTAAAGGTATTGGGCCTAATAATGGTTGTTAGCCCAAGAAGAAGTTTGGAAGCCCACCAAAAGGAAAAAAAGGGCGCATGGTTAGTTAATGGGCTTGGATGGTCCAAGACATTACTAATTAATTTAATTAGTTAAATTAATTATCAAATGTTTAAATTTTGAATTTTGAATTTGAAATTTGAAATTTGAAATTTGAATTTTGAATTTTGAATTTGAATTTTGAAATTCGAATTTTGAATTTTGAATTTGAATTTTGAATTTTGAATTTTGAATTTGAATTTTGAAATTTGAATTTGAATTTGGAATTTGAATTTGAATTTAAAATTTAAATATTTGAACGTTTGAATTCAAATGTTTGAATTCAAATTTGAATTGGCTATGAAAAGTTGTTTCATAACAAAAGGATAAGATAAGATCTTGTTGGAACAAATCCCAAATATCAAGAGGAGATCTTTGAGAATCTTCTAGTGAGGATATGGGGCGGTGATTCAGGTATATGATGATGGTCATAGGATCAACCAAATGAGCTCCAGTCAGATTTGGTTTGTTGAGAGAATAAGTGAGACAGTTGGTTCAAGTTTGAATGCAACTGCTCAACGTATCTGGACTGTTATGAGGCCAAGTGGGGCGCACCATATGGCTGGCCATATGATGGTTGTTGAGTTAGATTCTTGTTGAGATATTCACTTGATATCATGAGGATGTGAGAGGAGGTTGTTGACAAGATTTGAATTTTGCAACAACTCCACTCATCCCCCTAGTGTGCGCTATATATAGGGCCTTATTTGAGTGAAGAAAATTAATTTTTAATTAACTCATTCTCTCATCTCCTTGTGGGTTCCTTTTGTGAGGTCTTTCTTAAGAGAGTTTCGAAATAACCTAGCCTTTTTCAAAGAAAACCATGCGCCACTTTTGTGTCTATTCTTGTTGAATATTCACTCTTCTAAACACCTTGACCTAACCTCCTCCTTCACACATTGGGCGCATAGCTTGCCTCCATTGGTGTTTTCGTTGGTGGCCTTGAAGAAGAGTTCTTCCATCTTGACAAAGGGTGGTGTGGATCAACATTAGAGGGCTTGCATCTTCAAGCCTCATCTTGATCATCCTCCAGTTTTGGAAAGCAAACAAGGTAACATCCATGCCCTAAAGCATGTTTCTTGATATGGTATGTGTTATTCCGCTCGAAAAATTTTGTTTTTCCCTCTCACATGCCTCGACCTTCAAGGTCAGTTTCTTTCAATCTCACCCCGTGTGGGGCATATTTTTAGGTATAGACGTCCATAAGATGGATGCTTCCCGAGGCAAAAGGCCAGAGCAGAGTTGATTTATATGCATGCTTTATTTATATCATTTGGACATGATTATTGTATCTGAGATATGACTGTTATGCTTATGTTATATTTGTTGTGAGCACGGGAGTTGTCCATGCCTTATTTGATAGTTGTTATTTTGTTGGACATGTATGTTTTGTATATGCCATGAGATATGGACGTTGGTCATGACTACGTGATGTAGTTTCATGACTTAGTAATTATTTATGATATTGAGGCATTTCAAGAATTATATTGTGGTTTTGCAATTACATAAGGATATAGATGAACTGATATATTGTATGTTAATAAGGAAAAAGTAACCTTGCATGTCTGTTAATGTAATTTATTTTAGCTTTCGCTTTTAATTGAGCTGCGCTTAATACTGTAATATGATAACAAATCCGGATGCATACGAGGTGTTACAAAAACAAAGGCGATTCAAGTCAAGATACCATAATTCTCTGGAACGATGAGTGAAACATTACCCATGAGTGATTGACGAGATATGGATCAACAACCTTGCATTACTTTGATTAGAATCTTTCTTAACTTTATGAGCTGTGACATAATTCTATTTCTATTTTAATTTTGTTTCTTAATTGTTGATTTGTGCTTGTTGAACTACTTCTGAGTAGTCCAATGATTTTTGCATTAAGTTGTTCGGGGACGAACAACAGTTAAGTTTTGGGGTATTCGATGGATGAAATTTCATTCCCATCCGCTTCATTTTTTAGGTGGAACGCCAGTCGTTCTGCCTCTTTTTAATAGGTTTAGCTTAAACTAGTATAAATGCAGTAAGTTTTGGTTTGCTAAAAGAAACAACTTCTAGCCTGTAAAGGAGAGAAGAAAAGGACAAAAGAAAATAAAAGTGGGTTGTCCATCAATTCAACTTTTATGGGTCAACTAACAGTTGCTTTTACTTTTTGCAGGCGCTTCTGAAATGCACGCAAAAAGAACACTGCAGCGCGCGATAGAGCAGACAAATGACACTGCAGTGCACATAACAAAGCAGCCCAAGGACAACGCGACAAAGAGAAAAGCAGGCGACCAAGTTGTGCAGAAGATCCTCCTTGAGAATTAGCGCTAGAGGACAGAACGACCCTATCCCCATATGGGGAAATCAACACCCAACGTCTGATCAAGTTAGAAAGAGGCAACCTCCATCAAACGGTGCAGGGAACGACTTCAGTTAATCATAAGATTGCCATCGTCTCATCCCTGCCTATAAATAGAAGATCAAACGAAGAGAAAAAATAGTTTTGAAGTCTAGAAATCCTTAAGTGTAGTGTTGGCATAACCAGCTTCTGCTCACCGAGCCTTAGCATAGAAGAACACCCTTGTCTTCTCTATTCACCATTAAGTCTCCTCAGGAGCAAAAGAACCATATTTCTCCACTTTTATTTTAATGTTGTATGTTGAGTTTTAAAGTCTTTGAAGTTAAAGTCTGAGTCTGTAAATTTCTTTCTTTACCAACTCGTCTTTTTTAACTTGTATCTCGGGTCTATGGAATTTCAAGCTATTATAAGATTATGTATGTATTTTCAGCACTGTCTTTAAACATGAGCTAACTTTTTTTTTTGGAATAGGAAAGCTATAAAAATGTTAAATCTTTGTCTTTGAATCTCTATGATTGAATCCTCTGGAATTCTATTGTGTAAGTGTTTTAATATCTTGTGTCAACTGACGTTGAACATGACTGAGAAAGAAACTTCCAAAGGGAAGAGATTTCAGACAGCTGAACAATACGGGACAGGTGAGTGTGTGGAAACACTTCACTGGTTGCCTTAGGAATAAGGGACCACCTAATTCATTAAAGGTTCTGTACCGATTCAATGTTTGCAATGTGGTCGCCATAGGAATATGGGGCTTCGAATACCATTTAGCCCATGAACTGAGAAATCTGAGTTGGAATTAAAGAGACCTAGACAAATCCATCGGACAAGGTCTTGAGCCTAGATTATAGTTGATTTAATAATGGATTAGTGCATCCATTCCTTTTCTTTAATTGTCGTTCCGTTAAACATTTCACCTGTGTCGTTCCTTGTATTGCTCACTTTATTTTTTGCATTTTATTTAAGTTTCACTTCACACCACACCACAACCAATTATTCCCATGATTTATCATTCCTCCTTAAATTAGGAAGGACTTGAGTATAACGACATGAGGAATTGTTTGAAGTTAAACTGAACCATTTGTTACAAAGAAACATCCTTGAGATACTTGGGAACGTCAACCATAGCAGTTCAATAATGTTAACTTATTCTTTTCATTCTTTAACATAGCTTAAAATATCAGTTAGCAATACTTTCTCTGTGGGAACGATAATCTGGGACTTAAACACTTCCCTTTATTACTTGACACGTGCACTTGCAATAAGCGCATGTGCGGATTTGCATTGAGCTTTGCTTGTGGCAAATTTGACTAAGAATTGGTTGGCGAGATCTTCCTAATTGTTGATTGAGTTTGGTGGTAGAGCTGAATACCACCTCAAAGCAAATTCTTTCAACGTTATTGGGGGAAGACAACAACCTATGGTATCAGGGACATCCTGAGCCATCATGTTTGTCTGAAGCTGCTCCAAATGTTCATGAGGGTCACCCTTTCCATTGTATTTTTCTGTAGTGATTTTGATATCTCTTCGAATGGGAAGATCCATAATTTGTGAGGTAAAATGATGATCCATCTTGGAAATTATTCTTCGATTCTGATGAGAATCATGATCCAGGCAATGATCAGTCTCATGGTTAACATGAGGCTTATGGACTTCTGTCTTTTGTTTATCTTTTTTTTATAAACTAGGGGTTTTTGAGAATATTCTAGTCCATTATCATTTTCATCAGATTTTTCACTCGCTTTAGGCTATTTTTCATGCTCAACCTGTGATTTTTTCAATTTTTGTAACTCTTTATGTTGCTTCTTAATATTTTGAGTTTGTTGCTTGAGGAGCTCCAAGATTTGCTCATTTGTAGGTTGATTATCTCATTGAGGCAAAATTGGAGCTACAGAAGCGGAAATTCTCTAGCGAGATGCCTGTCCTCCCTTCTTTTTTCCTCTGAAAGCGTTTTGAGATTTGGACATGTTGCTCCTGGTATCAACCATATTTTTTATTTGTATTGTGAGGGAGTCGAAGTTTATCGGATGACGCCAATGATCGGTCCAACACAGAATGGGTTGGGCCTTGTGTTCAAGGAGAGATATCATACCTAGGCCAATGACCTTTGTATTTATAGTGCTTGAGCGCCTTGTTTATCAACGTACTTCATAAGATGATGTTCACATTTATTGGTAGAGAGGGGTGGCCTCTCCTAGGCTATTCCTTGATGGGCAAGCCTATGCTTAGTAGTAGACTCAGTAGATATAGTGGCAAGTAGGAGTTGCCATCCTTGCAATGGTTCCTGGTAGTGGCCAATTTTCTTGAGCTGTCGACCTTGGCAATGATGGTTCCTTTTAGGTTAAGTCTTGTTTGGCTTGCTAGCCAAGTTTGAAGCGAGATCCCTGCTTCCTTTGCAAGATGGCTTGTCTTTGTGGCTATGTCGCAGGGATTCGTTGAGACTTTTGAGCCCTTAGCAATTGGCCATCTATTTCGCATGTAGTATGTAATGTCCCAAGGGCTGGCATAGGTAGGGAATGATCGCTGGTGCAAAACAAGCACAAACATCGAGCGACTTATGTCAAATCTTGCAACTGGGGGTATATGAATGAATCGAATCAACACCTAAAAGAAAAGGATTCCAGGGGTTGTGCTGGTATGTGATGGTACAGTTGAGGATAATTTATAAGAATTAATTGATACTACCTATACTAACAAGATGCATCTACTTTTCGGTAGCTCGGAACGGAAGAATTCCATAGTTAAGTGTGCTTGACTTGGAGCAATTCTGAGATGTGTAACCTTCTGAAAGTTTTCTCAGGAAGCGTGTGAGTGAGGACAAAACTTGCTGAAAAGTTTAGTTTGTGGGGACATTCATTGATCATTGTAAGTTGTCAGACGTTACATAGTAGGTTCAGATCAACATTCTTTAACATTCTTTTTTAATATATTTTTTTATTATGGGGTGAATTTTATATGAATACCAGTAAATGAAAAATAAACTTAAATTATTGCGTAGAACCAATACAATTTTCTCAATAATAAAAAATATATTGAAAACAATGTGTTGTTAGTATTTCTCTCTTGACAAATGATTGCATAAAACTTAAATGAATTATTATTAAGTCATTGGAATTGTAATACACGCGTTAAATTTCCTCAAAAACAAAAGGTATGCAGTTAAATAAAAAAGTAATTAAAATTTTCATAAAATTTAATTATATTTTAAGGTACATTTTTAATAATATAAGATTGTATAAAAATAAATAGATCATAATTTATCCAGATTCAATAAGCGCTCCAATTTGTTTTATTAAAGATTGTGAAAAAAAAAATTGACCACTGAACATTTTGCTTCTATAAAATAATGCGGAACACAAGATTAGCGTAAATCTTTTTAGGGCCACTCTTTTTGTTACAGACAACAACAATCATATAAACAAGCACATGGATTAGTGGTAAAAGATTATTCCAGTTTAACCTATAAAAAAAAATTCAAAAAAAATTCAAATAGTTTAATGATACACGGAGTGAAAAAGAAAAAATTACTCACGTTTTATGTTTTATGATTGGCATTATCCAATGTGAATGTGGGAAGTGCATCCTCTTGTATTAAAATTTCGTATGATCACCTGATCATGTAAAATTTGTGTTTATTTCTCTCTCATATGCATTAATTTGGGGACATAGATCCTTTCACGTTAAAATTTCACATGATCTGGTCATATGAAAATTTTGTGTCTATCTCTCTCTTAACATACATAAAATAAATGGGATCAAATTATCATTAATGAAGAAAGAGATAGATACACAAATTTCACATGACCAGATTGTAACATCATGTATGCACCCAGTGTATTAAACATATATATGGTAATAAGCGCATTTTAATTAGATGCAGAATCTACTTATCCAATTATGAAAACTCATTAATTTAACCAAGTGAATTAACTTTTTCCTTTTCACAATCCTTATGTAATTGCAATAAAAACATTACATCTGAAATACCTCATAGTAATAAATAATATTTAGTCATGAGCCTACATCATGTAGTCATGACAACATCCATACACAATGGTGTAAACAAATACATATCCTTAACAAAAATAAACATGCTTATTAAATAGTGGCATAGACAACCCCTATACTCACATCAAATAGAACATAAGCAGTTTGACATAAATAAACATAGTTTGATACATAATCATCATATTGCAGCAAATGTAAGCATATAACATAAATCCATGCATATCTCATGCTATCTCTCTATCTGGCCTCTTGCCTCTAGAGGTATCTAACCCATGAATAACTGCACCTAAAAAATGTGCCCCACATGGAGTAAGATTTTGACAAATTTCACTAAAATGGGGTTTTACAAAGATGACTCATCCCCCAAGTTCACTTACAGGTATAATATAAGTATAAACAGTATAAAACAACACAATGATGCAACATATGTATATCATGTAGGTGCGCTAAAAATCACAAGTCTACTAGCTAAAGAACAAACGTAGGCATTACACAAGTCTCAATCTATGAACAAAGTATAAGGATCCACCCTATATCTATATTGCTGGAGTTCTACCCGTTGCATGAAATCACCATACTTAGGAACCCAATCCATGTGTTGCTACACACTACCCCATATACATACATATGAAGACATTTAACAGTATCTCAATTTAATTTCCAAAAATATACCATGCACATAAACCAACCTCCTATGGAGTTTGGTGGTACAAACAAGGGATTAACCCTAAGAACACGAAGCTTACCTGTAAAGCTAAGTGTCCAACCCAACACAACCAAACAATCACCAACTCAGTCACTAGCAGTGTCACGATCTATTTATACAATGCAAATATCATTAACAAACATATACTAGCTTCACAAGCCTAACGGGACACTATTTCGTTTTAGTTTTGCGTACTGCAGGCTTCTTCCAAAGCCTCTAGCTCTAAATTGTATTTAGCATTTTTAAAACTGCAAGTACATCTCTTTACAAAAAATTCTAAGATTTTACTATGTTAAACTAGACATCCTAAGCTTCCAAAGACATATTACATATCTCATTTGGAGTTGTATAGCTCCGAATATGTTTTTCGCAAAGTGACTGTTGCAAATTGAATTTCCAGCAACCACGTCGCGACTTAAAACTAACATTGTAATCAAACCACTTATCCAATGGCTACGAAATTTTACAGGATTGTATCCCTATGTGTTAGCTTCACATAGGTCCAAACGACACTTGATTGGAGCTCTGTAGCTCGAGATATTGAATTTTTACTAAACTATGTTTGCTCCCGATGAAATATCCGGATATGCATATCTGGGTATCTCTAAAGGAATATCCGGATATTAGTTTCTTAATATCGGGATATTTCGCGACATATTTCCAAAACTACATTTTTGTAGCGGAATTCCTTCAAGGATCCATTTCTACTCCAAGATGTATGCAAAAAGGGCTCCCACTCACTCAACACTGTGGACAACTCACCAAACTCTCTAGACAGTAGCTAGCTCACTGCAAAGAGGGTTCTTTTTCTTTGAATGTGCAAGCTTTTAAGTGTCTACAAGCTTAGGGTGAGAAAAAGATGAGAAAATGAAGGTTTTTTTATCACTTCCATTGTAGCAAACTATGTTTTCTTTGTATTAAAAAAAGAAGACATGAAGAATGAAGAGAATAAATGAATCTAGGTCACTTAAAGCACTAACCACTAATACGCTAGTATTAGTTCGAAGTGCTCTATTAATTATTTTTCTTCCAAACTTCATATTCCTAACTTAGGCATTTTTCAAGGAATATTAGTATTTTTATATTAATTTTTCGAGTCACTTCATCGGTACGCATTTATATCGCGAAATACCTAGGTTTTCACTTTTCTTCCTAAAAACAGCTTAATGTTATTAATTATAATTCCCTTATAATTATTCTATATTAATTATGGAATATTATTCCCAAATTCATGACTTATCATTTATTAATTTTATTTAATTCCTTATTTAACGGTGCAGATAGATCACGTGAAATTTTAATATGAGAGGAACCATTTCCTTAAATAGATTGGATCCAATTATCATTAATGAAGAAAAGAATAGACATAAAATTTTCACATGACCAGATCACGTAAAATTTTTCCCTTGTGAGGATCTATTTCCTTAAATAGATCGGATTCAATTATCATTAATGAAAAAAGAGATATACACAAAAATTTCACAAATCACGATAAAATTTTAACAGGAGACAATCTATTTCCTCCAATGTAATATAATAATGAAAATTGGACTACCTTATTATACATACATGACAAAAGGATTTTCAGACTACAACCATTTCATTCGCAAATGTAGATGATGTTTCACGTAGTCAACCAACTTCTATCACACAAGTGCACACGAGAATCACTCATGAAATATAACAAGCACACCGTGCTAAGTTTATGGCATCCGAAAGAAGGGGTACCCAATTTCTACTTGGATTCAACTGAGTTATCCTTACACATGATTACAACTCTAGTCTTGTTCCTTATTCTGATTGAAGAAATCAAAGAACAACAGAAAATGCAGGGGAACAAGTTACCCAATTTCAACTTGGAGTGAATTGGGTTAAGCTTACACATAATTAGATCTCTAGGTTAAAGATACAAGGACTAATCTCCCACTTTCAATATCTAACTAACCATCGAAACTATGTGATTACATAATGGTACAAATTTAACTAAGTGAGAATATCTGTTTCTAAGACCATGGCCTAGATTCTGTCTACACAGTGAATTTAGTTATCATGTCCTCTTGAAAAATTTACCACCTTTCTTTCCCATGCTTATCCCCACAAGACTTGATGTTAGAAGATACTTTGTATCTGGCCTCCATCTCAACTCTTTCAGAGTGGAAAATAAGGTTGCAAGTGCAGGAGAGATATCACTGTCCTTTATATTTTTACATGAGACAACTCTAAGGCACTGAAGCTCCTTCCAGGAATCAATTACAGACTCCAAACCTTCTGTTGTTAGCAATGAGCATCCTTCTAAGTAGAACAACTTTACCCGCCTGAAGATGCAAAAGGAAAATTTCAAAATAAGCTCACACATCCACTACAACACCTGGACCACATTGGACCCAAAAGTGCACGTTACAAACTTTAAGACATCACTCTTCAACTGCAAACCAGATTGCCGATACATGTGATGCTAGAAAACAATTTTATACCTACATGACTACATAAATTCCAACATTGACCAATTTTAATTACATTTATTAGAAATTCAAGTAAATAGGGGGAGCCTTGGAACACCAGTAAGATTGTTTCTTTTGACTGAAAGGTCATTGGTTCGAATATGAAAAACAACTTCTTTGTAAAAATAAAAGAGTAAGGTGGCATACAATCAACCCCAATCCCTACTCTCATAAATCCGGGATAGGATTTGCCCTTTATTATAAATTCAAGTAAGGAAGGGGAGGCTTAGCACAAGGGTTGGTGTTGTCACCATGTAATCCGGAGGCTACTAATTCAAATCATCTAATCAGCCTCTTACAAATACAATGTAAGGCAATAAACCCACACAATAGATCTGACCCTTCATCACCCAAGGTTGCCCTTTTTTATTAGAAATTCAAGTTCAGTGGGAGGGTTATCAAACACAACAAAATTGAAAGCAAAGAGTATCACATCACCTGCAAATACTTGCAAAGCTCAACATGCTATTATCCATTCCCCAGCAGTCCTGAAGAATAATCTCCCTTGCAACTCTGCATACAGAAAACATAGCTCCAACACCATTCTTATCACGCAATTGGCACTTTTGCAAATGAAGCCGTTCAAGTGCCGGACAACAACCCAAATATTCCTCTAACCCTGGATTAGGATCGATCACTTTACACGACTGAAACCTTAAAGTCTTCAAATTCTCACAAAACGAAAGCCCTGCTAACCACCCATCATCCATCCTATGGTCAACAAAAGTCAACTCCTCCAACATCACACAACACTTACCAATCGCTTTAATCCCATCAAAACTCCCTTCACACCCACTAAGTTCAAGCTTCACCAGCCTCTTACAACCTTGAGCCAAAATCGTTAACCCAATATCAGAAACCAGAGAGTTATAAAACCCATCAATGCTCCCAACCAATTTCAATACTTGGAGATTCCCACACGCCGCAACACCACGCAAAACGTCGTCGTCGCATTTCTGCAACTCCAACTCTTGCAACGTGAAACACTCCTCGCCCACGCTCAACAAGCCCACCTCACTCGCACCGATAACCTCTAGCTTCCGCAAATTGGGGCACCCACTTGCAAGTACTTTCAACCCATTATCAACCGCTTCAACAGGTAGCAGGTTTTCCTCGCCGAAACACCACCCAGAGTCAACGTGCATAGATAGAACCTTGTGAGTCAACAAAACACTCGAATTTCGTGGCGAACTGAAAGAACCAGTAACCAAATCAACGTGGTTCAGATTGGGGAATCTATGTATAAACCTACCCGATAACACAAAGTTCCAATCCAAAACCTTCAGGGAACGAACGAGTCGTCCTTGGAGATTCAACCACCGCTTGCAAACGAGGGAATTGGAGTTCCTCTGCGAATCGGGAAGCTTGGCGAGGATTTTGAGAAGAAGCTCGTCGGATAAGTGAAGGGTTCGGTCCATTATGGTGAAATTGGGGACTAGGGTTTTTTTGCTTTTGGGGTCGGAAAGGGAGTGAAGGTGCATGGCAAGAACCATATGGTTGACGGGTTCAGTGCTCTTGATCTTGAGCCAGGTCTTTAATGGCGGAGTAAGGCTAGGGTTGTTCTGGTCGTCGGGGTGAAACGACATCGTTCAGAAGAAGCGGAGTGTGTGTTTTGATGATGACGGTGATTTTGTGATCATTCCCAATCTGCACTGTACTGCGGGAGAGTCTCCTGCTTTCTTCTGCATCTCTCAATCTAACAAGAAAGTGTGGGTGTAGATTTTTGATTGTTTGTAACCATTTTTTCTTTTCTTTTTGTTTTCTTGTCAAATGATTTGATATGGGTTGGATTGGATTAGTGTATCACGAAAGACAAAATTTTAGACTTCCATTTTATTTTATTTTTAATATAGTCCTCCATCTACCTTTCTCTCCTTTGTTAATAAAATTAAAAATAAATAAATAATATATATATATATATATAATATGAAAAAATATTCATATTTAAATAATACAACTTTACGTTATTTTAAATGAAATATTAAATGAAATAATATTTTTTTACGTATAATTAATAATTTTTTATATTCTATGCTTTCAATTTTTCTCTCTTTCTAATTTTCATAATACAATTATATGAATGTCTATAATTTTTTTTTTATAATCTTGTGTTTTTCAATTTGTATTCAATTATAAATTATTAGTTTTGTTCTTCACTTTATCTATAGTAACACTTTAACTTATAATTAAAGTTTATGAACACGTAAAGCTTTGTGAAATATAGTTTTTGAAATTCAAAAAAATAAAAAAAATATATAATGGATATAGTTTTATTATTTTATTTTAACATTAACTTGTGAATCTTGATGATATATCACAAGCACTGATTTATACTTTATTATGACTAGAAATATAATTATTACGTTCTACTAAAATTTAGATTTATTTATTATCCTATTTGCCCATTTTATAATTTTAACATGTCAATAATATATGAAAAAATTATTCATTTATTTTCGGTCTTTTTATTATGTACAACTTTGTTTTATTAGAAATTATGTTGAACTATGTATAAACATGCTTTAAGAATGCTATAAATTAGTTTAATATAATTTCCAACTACTAATTTAAATGAAAAAGTGTAATTACATGTGTGCATAAATATAAAAGTCTAAGAAGAAAATGTGGAACAGTCAATTCTTAGGTGAATTGATTGGATTGAAATGATTAATGGTTTTGATTGAATTGGCCTAACCGGCTAGGGAAAATGTGTGTTTAATCTTTAATTTTTTTTAAAGAGAAACTAAAGATAAAAAGAAAAAGAAAAAAAGAGAAATAAGATACAACAAGGTAATCCCCCGAAAAAATCAGCAAATATAAGCAAACCTTAAATACCACGAGCCTCTTTTTCTTTTATGTTCAAGAAGGATTCTCAAGCTCTCACTTTTTTTTGGAGTTACCCAACCCTAATTATCTCTTTGAGGCGAGTTGGCTCCCTCCGGTATCCCCACGAGCTTCGACTCTTTGAGCCGGCTATGGGACTAATCCGGAGTGCGGGGGAGCAGTGATGGCTAAAGGTTCAGCCCCCTCCCCAAGAATGCATTCAGCAGGAATCAAACACATGTCCAACCCCACTAACTCAGCGCCAAATGAAAACTCTAGGTTCATTACTAATTAGCTGTCAATTAACTACAAATAAGGAAAATGAAATAATCTGTTACTATTTCTATTTAATACAAATCTCCTATGATCTTATTTCAACATTTCCCCTCAAGTTGGTGATTAGATATCAATCATGCCCAACTTGCTAATTGCTTCTTCAAACACTTTTCTTGATACAGCTTTTGTCAAGATGTCGACTAACTGATCTTCAGATTTGATGTAGGGAGATTGAATAATTTTTTGATCTAGCTTTTCCTTAATAAAGTGCCTATCCACTTCTACATGCTTGGTTCTATCATGTTGAACTGGATTATGGGCAATTTCAATAGCAGTTTTATCATCACCAGTCAAAACCATATCATCAACATACATTATTAACACTGTTACCTTTCCTCCATTGTGTTTTATGAATAGGGTGTGGTCTGCATTACTTTGTTTGTATCCAAACTTCTTCATGGCTAGAGAGAACTTGCCAAACGAAGGTCTAGGTGATTGCTTGAGGCCGTACAATGCTTTTTTTAATCTACACACTTCATTTCCCTTCAAGTTGGCATGTTTGGCTCTTGGTGGAATTTCCATATAATATTTTTTCTTCTAATTTTCCATTTAAAAATGCATTCTTTACATCAAATTGCTTGAGTGGCCAGTCACTGTTAGCTGCTATAGAAATCAGAATACGAATTGTGTTTAGTTTTGCAACTAGTGCAAATGTATCCTTGTAACCAGCCCTGTATTTTTGTGTGTATCTCTTAGGAACTAATTTGGCTTTATATCTATCAAGGTTGCCATCTGCTTTAAGCTTCACAGTAAAAATCCTTTTGCATCCAATTGATTTCTTCCCGATTGGTAAAGGAACCAGGTCCCACGTTGAGTTTTTTTGTAAGGTCTTCATTTCTACATTCATGGCTTCCTTCCAATTTGGATCATCCAAAGCATCCTGCACATTGTTAGGAACAAATATACTAGACAATTGATTAACAGATGCATTATATGATTATGACAACATATGATTTGACATGTA
The DNA here is from genome assembly GCF_033153095.1 of Gastrolobium bilobum. Lineage (NCBI taxonomy): Eukaryota > Viridiplantae > Streptophyta > Magnoliopsida > Fabales > Fabaceae > Gastrolobium > Gastrolobium bilobum. Next base: position 78,715 of record NW_026895521.1, read on the forward strand.
GTTACCTATAGGGTATTTGACCTTAGCATTTGGATCTGGTTCATATAGCTGTTTTGGTACACCTTTATTTGGTCTTTGTGTCACTCTAACAGGTAAGATGGGACCATCTATGATAGTAATAGAAGGTCTATTTGAAGAAATAGGAGTAAGATTAGTGTTTACCTCAAGTATGGATTTAGGAACATCCGGGACGATGCCTCAGTTATAGGTGTTAGACGTGTAGCAAAATCATTCGTGGGAGGAGTAGCATCCGGTTCAGGAGTGTGTTGAAGAGCTGTAGGGCAGTGAAGAGGAGGAGAAGTAGTTTGAGTTTGATTTTTGAGCAAAAAAGAGGTGGACATTTCTTCTCCAATAGTAGGTATTTCTCCCTGAGAATAAGTAACAGAATCTCTCCCTGAATAATATGGTTCCAAGTCTCAAAAAGATATGTCATGGTAACATGCATTTTGTGGAGAATGGGATCATAACATTTGTAACCTTTTTGTACATCAGCATAACTCACAAATACACATTTTTTAGCACAGGGATCTAATTTAGTTCGTAATACATTGGGGGTATGGATATAAATAATGCACCCAAAAACACGAGGCTCAAGGTTGGGAATATGAGGAATTGAGAAATAAGATTCCAGTGTCTGTTGTGGAGTTTTAAAGTGAAGGGCGCTAGATGAAATACAATTGATGAGGTATGTAGTAGAAATAACAGCTTCACCCCAATAGGTTTTAGGCAAATTCATACCAAAAAGGGAGGCACGAACCACTTTTAGTAGTTGTTTATTTTTTTGTTCAGCGAGGCCATGTTGTTGGGGAGTATAAGGGCAAGAGGTTTGGTGTTGGATCCTCTGTGTGCTCAAGAAATCAGTAAAGCGGCCATCTAAATATTCCATGTCATTATCAGATTGTAGAATTTGAACCTTAGATTGATATTGGGTTTGGACCATGTGCAAATTTTTTTGAAGGCAACAAAGACATCACTTTTGTGTCTTAATAGTGACAACTAAGTCATCCGGGTATATTCATCAATAAAAGTCACATAATAGTAAGTTTTTGAGAAAGAAAGCACCTTTGTAGGGCCTCAAACATCAAAATTAACAACTTGAAATGGAATAGAACTTTTATTAATACTAGGAAATTAAGGAACTCTGTGACTCTTGGTCAATTCACAAGTGCTGCATTTGAAATCAACATTATTAAAATGAGAAAACAGCCGAGGAAATAACTTTTTCAGATAACTAAAGGAAAGGTGACCAAGTTTTCGATGCCAAAGCCAAATGGTAGCACATGACTGTTCTGGACCGGTTGTTGCACATGTAGTAAACAAAGAAGGATGGCTAGGATCAGGGACTCCAAGAAGTAAAGCTGGCCACGTTTAACACTATAACCAAGAGTCGTCCGAGTGAGGATGTCCTAAAAAACACAGTGAGAGGGAAGAAAGGTTACTTAACATTTAAGCTTTGAAGTTAATTGGTTGATAGAGAATAAGTTATATTCAAGAGAGGGTACAACCAACACAGAGTCTAGAAATAAACTATCAGAAAAGGTTAAGGATCCTTGACAAGTAATTTTTGAGGTACCCCCATTGGCAGTGGAAATAACGGATTGGGAAGAATTACCGAGCTTGAACAACTAGGAAGAATCTTTAATCATATGATCAGAAGCACCTTTGTCAATTATCCAAATATTGTTCCTAGACAATGTATAGAAAGCAAGAGATTTACCCAAAATACCGGATTGAGTAAAATTGGCAGTAGGAATAGGAGCATCTCTAGCAGACTTAGGAAGTTGTCCAGTGCGAGAATTATGAGCCAGTAGGCTAAATATTCAAAGAAGGTTTTGGGATTGTTCATGGGAAAAGAGAAATTCGAAATGGGTAATAGAAAAAGAAATTCGGGTCAGACAAATTGATACCGGGTAAAAGAAGAAGAATACGATGTGGAAGTTTTAATGAAAATAGGTTCCTGGATCAGAACACAACTGATACCATCTCAAAACAATGGTGCCATCTCATGAACATTTCAACATGTATATTCTTCCTCTACAGGGATAAGGTTAATTATATACATAAATGGGAACTCTAGATCCATTACCAATTAGCTGTCAATCAGTTACAAATAAGGAAACGAAATAACTTGTTACTATTTCTATTTAATACAAATCTCCTATGATTATGTAACTGTGTAATCAATGATAAAAATTCCAACCATTATACGGCTCAACAAATATTATTTCATTTCAACATATTCAATTACCAATTCCCAAGCTCTTTTGTATTTCATGTTTAGGTCGAGTTTTCAAGCCTGCATCTATTAAGATTTGGGAACCATTCTTAGTGTCTTTATCTTTCATGTTCATATCGGATCCTAAGGCTCACACTGTCACACATGTATATCTTCGGGTACCCATTCCCAAGCTCCTTATTTTTGTAGTCAAGCTTGGCTCTCAATCACGCATTTTTTTAACGTTGGATACCCATTCCAAGGTTCCTTACCTTTCTAGTTTAAAATGAGTTGTCAAGTCAAGAACTATTTAGATTCAGGATGCCATCTCAATCTCTTTGTTTTTCATGTTCAAGACAAGTTCTCAAGCCCTCACATGTTTAACTTTCAATACCCATTTCCAAGCTCTTTAACGTTCATGTTCAAGCATGTTCTCATGCCTACGCCTATATAGCTTTGGTATCTAGTCCTAGACTATTTATCTTTTGTGTTGAGGTTAGGTTCCTTGGCCCACCTTTATTTAGCTATGGGTATCCATTCCCGAGAACTTCATCTGTCATGTTAAAGTTAGATATACAAAGCTGGGTTCCTTGGCCCACCCTTATTTAGCTTTAGGTATCCATTCCCGAGAACTTTATCTTTCATGTTATAGTTAGATATTCAAACTTACACATGTTTTGCTTTGGGTACCGGCCCATTCATAGTCTTTTCTTCATCTTTATTATTTTAGTTGGGTTGTCTAGCTCACACTTGTTTAGCTTCAACTACCCACTTATAGGTTTTTATCTTCCATGTTCAATTTGGTTATTTAGGCTTGCACTTATTTAGCTTCGAGTAGCAATTTCCGACCACATTATTTTCATGTTCAAGGTGGATTTTCAGGTCCACACATATTTAGTTGTAGGTTCTTACTTACTGGCTCTTTATTTTGGAAGATAAAGTGGAGTTTGAGACATTGATATCTACATTACAATTGGATCAATGGATGTTTTGATGAAACAAACCCCAAATGTGAATGACAAAGCAACTTGCTAAAAGGAAAAGAAATAACAAATGATCAAATGACATGTAAGTTCAACTAAATATTGACAAAGATCACAAAGCAACTTGAAACATGAAGATGCAAAGACTAAAGAACAAGAGCAGCTTAGGTTGAAGACATATCCTAACACTACTTACTCTTTATCCTATAAGCTTAAGGTAAAGAAATGAATTGAATTGCGTATATGAACCTTAAGTGATCCCATGAGTGCATATATATAAACACGACATATAGTGAATTAGGAAAGAATTAACACGTCATATATACCTAGACACTTTTTTAAGGTTACAAACATACTAAGACACGATAAAACCAATTTGGAACTTAAAAGAATTGAATTGTACACTTAGAATTAGTTTCTCTCATGAAAGTTTACGATTTTTCCCTTCTTGATATCTAATTCTCGATCCTGACATAAAATATCAGGACTTGATGTTTGATATCCAATTCTTCAGCACAAGATATCCTGATCTATTTAAAATATATGGATTTTAGTTAGAATTAAGACCCTTTTGATTTTAGTTATTTTTTTACATAAACACTATATAAAGGATCACTACGAGCATATTTCATAAATACACATAAAAAACTCAAAATTCATAGATTTTTTTATTCATTTAGAGAAAAACCTTCATTGTGACTAATTAGTTCTCATATTGTGATTCCAAACTAATCTTTGTTGCTCATGAAGTGTTCTATCTACTCCTTAAGAAAGTTAATCATTTATGTATTCTTTGATACTATTTTGAGAGAAATTTTGATAAAGTAGGTGAACCTTAGAGATTGTTAGGTTGCCAATGCCCAAAATTTGATAGATTTTTTTGCAAGGTCACCAAAGACAAGAATTCCTGGATGTTGTAGCAGTTTTACAACAACCATCAAAGCTGTGAGAATATAGTGGAAGAAAATCCTTGTTAGTTTTGTCCAGGATTGAATATAGTTCATGGTGGTTGAATTCTTAACTCTTTAATTTTTAACATTGTCAGGGAATAGGAATCCATCGGACAGAACAATAACAACAAATAAAGGAAATTGAAAGCAATAAATGGACACAGATATTTTACGTGGGAAAACCCTCAAAGTAACTGAGGTAGAAACCCACGGGAAAGAGTAAAAAACTTTTCACTATGGGAACTCCAAAATTACAACTTCCCTTTTATCACAAGGAGAGAACAATTTTATCTCTCTCTTGAACTGGGAATACACCTCACAAAATACACTCAATATAATATTATAACAAATAATATGATAATAATATAATAATAAGAAGAAGAAAGGGGAGGAGAAGGTGTGTAGGAAAAGGAAGGAGTGGGTTTTAATTTATAAACCCCTCCCCCCTTTAGTTACCAACATCCCACCGATGTGGGATGCGATATTCCAACAATCTCCCACTTGGAGATATGATTGAGAATCAATCAATCTCCACACAGTTCTTTCTATCTTGCCATGCCCATGTTGTTTACGTCTCTGCCAGGCCATATGAAGATCTGCACCATATGTACTTGTCAATGTTGATTGGTTTTGTCAGCGCATCTGTTATGTTCTCCTTCGTGTGAATTTTCTGTACATCTACGCTTCCATCTTCTACCACTTCACGAACAAAATGATATTGAACTCCTATGTGCTTTGTCTTGAAATGAAAGGCTGGATTCCTTGCAATGTGCAAGGCGCTCTAACTGTCACAATACAAAATAGTGTTATTTTGTTTGTGCCTGAGCTCCTCCATGAACTTTCTTATCCAGTTTGCTTTTTTGCAAGCTTGAGTCATTGCCATATACTCAGCTTCTGTCATGGAAAGTGCCACAATGGACTATAGTTTGGAAACCCAACTAACTGCTCCTCCTGTAACTGTGAACACATAGCCTGTGGTAGATTTTCTTTTCTCCAGATCTCCTACAAAATCAAAATCAACATACCCTCTGACAATATATTCAGATCCTCCATAACATAGACCAACATCTGAGGTTCCTTTGATATATCTCAGGATCCTCTTAACAGCACTCCAATGCTCCTACCCATAATTCGCCATGAATGGACTAACCACTCCCACTGCATGCGCAATGTCTGGTCTTGTACAAATAATAGCAAACATTAAACTCCCCACTGCTGATGCATACGGTACTCGAGACATCTCATTCCTCTCTGCTTCATTGCTAGGACTCATACTTGAGGATAATTTGAAATTAACAGGAAGAGGGGTAGAAATTGGCTTACAATCTTACATGTTGAAGCGGCGCAAGATCTTCTTCAAATAATTCTTTTGTGATAGCCAAATCTTCCTATTATTTCTGTCTCGGTGAATTTGCATCCCTAGAATCTTGTTTGCTGGTCCCAAGTCCTTCATTACAAACTCCCTAGCCAACTGAGCCTTTAATTCTTGAATTAGATCTTTGTTGGGGCCTGTCATCAATATATCATCGATATATAACAACAAGATAATGAAATCATTCCCAAACCTCTTGAAATAAGCACAAGGGTATGAACTGAGTCTATCATATTCAAGGCTCAATATGAAGGAATCAAATCTCTTATACCAACACCTCGGCGCCTGTTTGAGACCGTACAGAGATTTGTTTAACCTGCAAACCAAGTTCTCCTTTTCTGGTTTTTCAAAACATTCTGGTTGGAGCATATAGATTTCTTCTTCAAGATCTCCATGAAGAAATGCAGTCTTTACATCTAACTGCTCTAAATGTAAGTTGAATATTGCACACATAGCCAGTACAAATACGAATTGTAGTGAGACGAACCACAGGTGAAAATATTTCAGTAAAATCAATACCTTCTTTCTGAGAGTAACCTTTCACCACCAATCTTGCAAGATACCGCTCCACTTGATCATCACTATTTCGTTTGATCTTGTATACCCATTTGTTTCCAATGGGCTTTTGATAGCGACACGGCAAGTGCACCGATCGTGAAAGTAATAAAATGTACCGGAGTACGAGATCGTTCCCACGAGGATCAGAATTTCAAGCACTAGTTCACTAATTGCGTTTTAGTTGGACAATCAAAGGTTGGGTTTGAGAGAATAATGAATTTAGATGAAGAGAATTGTGGTTCAAAGAACCTAAATTTAAAAACAATGCAAGTATGAAACTCTAGAATTAAAAGAATGAATTAGATGATGTTTGATTAAGATTTAAAGAAAAGCGTAGTTAAGGTTTCGACTTCCCCCAATATCCTCAATATGTTATCAATTAAAAAGCCAAGAATCCATTTCTTAATATATTGCCAATCAATTCTATCTAAGTTAATTAGGGCTCAATTCCTTGTTACCCTAAATCTATATAATCTTGAAAGAACTCTAGTTACCCGATTATTCCCAAGAAAACATGCATTAAGATCAAGAATTTCAAGATTGCATAATTACCTTATGTCTATTCCTATTCCTATTCTTAGATCACAAGGATTATGATAAATTATCAAGTCAAGGTTCATGCACCAACATCCCTATTGTCATACAATTTCCCAAAATTATTCTATAAGGAACAAACTCATAGAAAGCATTAAAAACAGATAATTTATTCAATTATAAAAAGAACAGGATTCAGACACAATTTAATTCATAAACATAAAGATTCAATTGGGTTCCATCTACCCTTAACTACATAAAAAACTACTCTAGCATACTGAAAAGAAAAATAACAATAAAGAAAAGAGAACCCCAAGCCTCCATTGGTGTGATGTTGACTTGGTTTCTCAGTGCTCCAGCGCTCCGCAACAGGATTCCTCCTTCAGTCTTGGTGTAATGCTCTGGAATTGTGTATTGGTCTTAACCCCAAGCTCCTTATTTATAGCTTTTTGGGGTTGTATTCTTCATCTAATTTTCCAATGAATCCATATAATATTTGTTTTTGATTTCATCTTGTTTCCTTTTTCATGTAAAATCTTGGAGATTTGGTTGATGAATTAGAGTTTTAATTCTTCGTTGTATCCTGCTTCAATCTTCTCAGGAATCATCTTGATTTGTTTCCTTTTTAGTTCCATATCATAATTGGACAAATCCTCATTAAATCTCAGCGGAATCTTGCAAATCTTGTTGTCTGGACCGTGTTTGGGCACTCAAGCGCGCTACAGAGCGGTTGAGCGCTCTGAATTGCTGAAATTTTCTGGAGTTGCTGCCCATGCGCGCTCAAGCGGCCATTTGGGCGCTTGAGCGTGCTCTTTGAATTGAAATCTTGTCATCTTGGGCGCTTGAGCGTGCTTTTGTGCGCTTGAGCGCCGTGATGTGCCCAATTTGTCTGTTTTCACTGTTTCCACACGCTTGAACGTCCATGTATGCGCTTGAGCGTGCTATTCTGGACCTTGAATTGTAATATTTGAGCTTCCTTTGATCTATATTGATCCTTCACTTCTCCGTCATGATTTCTTTAGCACTTTTAGCACCAATTCTTGTGGTTTTTCCTTCAAAATGCAAATATTATCAAGACGACAGCTCAATTTCCTATCTTATGACTTAAATGCCTATAAACCTTGAATTCCATGCAATCTATGAAGTATTTCTGATAAACCTTTGGTTTACTATGTTTTTAGGCTAAATTATATAAGAATTATGTAGTAGAATGCATGGAATTCAAGGTTTTAATACATTTAAGTCATAAGATAGGAAATTGAGCTGATGTGTTGTTAATATTTGCATTTTGAAGGTAAAACCACAAGAATTGGTGCTAAAAGTGCTAAAGAAATCATGACGAAGAAGTAGCGGCTCAATATGGATCAAAGGAAACAAACATATTACAATTCAAGGTCCAGAAAAGCACGCTCAAGCGCACACATGGACGCTCAAGCGCGTGGAAACAGTGAAAACAGCCAAACTGCGCAAATCAGGGCGCTCAAGCGCCCAAGAAGACATAATTTCATCTCGAGGAGCACGCTCGAGCGCCCATTAGCACGCTCGAGCGCCCAAATCCTGACAGCAACATCAAATTTAGGCAATTCAGGGCGCTCAAGCGCCCTGTAGCGCGCTTGAGTGCCCAAACACGGACCAAACAACAAGATTTGGCAAGATTCTGCTGAGATTTAATGAAGATTTGAGATTGTGACATCCGGAACTAAAACAGAAACAAATCAAGATGATTCCTGAGAAGATTGAAGCAGGATACAACGAAGATTTAAAACTCTAATTCATCAACCAAATCTCCAAGATTTTATATGAAAAAGGAAACAAAGATGAAATCAAATACAAATCTTGTATGGATTCATTGGAAAATTAGATGATGGATACAACTCCTGTGGTTATAAATAAGGAGCTTGGGAGCACAAACCAATTCATAATTCCAGAGCATTACACCAAGACTGAAGGAGGAATCCTATTGCGGAGCGCTGGAACGCTGAGGAACCAAGTCAACATCACACCAATTGAGGCTTGGGGTTCTCTTTTCTTTATTATCTCTTTTCTTTTCAGTATGCTAGAGTTGTTTTTATGTAGTTAAGGGTAGATGGAACCCAATTGAATCTTTATGTTTATGAATTAAATTGTTTCCGAATCCTGTTCTTTTTATAATTGAATAAATTATCTGTTTTTAATGTTTTCTATGAGTTTGTTCCTTATAGAATGATTTTGGGGAATTGTATGACAATAAGGATGTTGGTGCATGAACCTTGACTTGATAATTTATCATAATCCATGTGTTCTAGGAATAAGAATAGGAATAGACATAAGGTAATTATGTAATCTTGTAATTCTTGATCTTAATGCATGTTTTCTTGGGGGAATAATCGGGGAACTAGAGTTCTTTCAAGATAACATAGATTTAGGGTAACAAGGAATTGAGCCCTAATTAACTTAGATAGAATTGATTGGCAATATATTAAGAAATAGATTCTTGGCTTTTTAATTCATAACATATTGAGGATATTAGGGGAAGTCGAAACCTTAACTACGCTTTTTAAATCTTAATCAAACATCATCTTCACTCATTCTTTTAATTCTGAAATTTCATAATTGCATGTTCTTAATTGTTTTTAATTTTAAGTTCTTTGAACAACAATTCTCTTCATCTAAATTCACCATTCTCTCAAACCAAACCTTTGATTGTCCAACTAAAACGCAATTAGTGAACTAGTGTTTGAAATTCTGATCCTCGTGGGAACGATCTCGTACTCCGGTACACTTTATTACTTTCACGATCGGTGCACTTGCCATGTCGCTAACAAGTTTTTGGCACCGTTGCCGGGGATCGAATTCTTCAACATTAGAAGTAACTAATTAACTTTTAGATTGGACGTTTTAATTTTCTGCACTTTATACATTCTTCAAAAATATTTTTCTGCATTAAAATTCTGCATCAATTTTCTGCATATTTAATTTTCTGCATTCTTTGTTATTTTTATTATTTTTCTATTTTTCTGTTTTGTCTTTTTCTATTTTTCTGCTCATCTTCTTGATCTTAGTTTATGCGAGGTACTCTTAACCCGCAAATTTTGCAGTTTGATCCTGAGATAGAAAAGACAGAAAGAAAACTTAGGAAGGACGCAAAAGCAAAGAAAGCTAAAGAAGCAAAAGAAACCTCGAGTTCAACGGAACAAAAGGAGGAACCGATGGCAGAAAACAATAAAATTGTTCGAAGGACGTTGGGGGATTACATGACCCCAGCTCGAGTTCCACAGACGGCAAGCATTGTTAGGCCAAACATAGAGGCTAACAACTTTGAACTGAAGCCGGCACTGCTGCAACTAATTCAAAAAGATCAGTTCGCTGGAGGAAGCACAGAGAACCCCTATAGTCATCTCGATAACTTCTTACTTTACTGTGATACATTAAAAGTAAATGGAGTTCCTCGTGATACTATCTTGCTCAGGCTATTTCCATGCTCACTGAAGGATGAAGCAAGAGATTGGCTGCAGTCTCTACCTGAAGGAAGCATAACCAATTGGGATGACTTAGCAAGAAAATTCTTGGCTAGATTTTTCTCAGCTTCAAAGATGGCAAGGCTCAAAGCGAAGATCAATGCTTTTGAACAAAAAGAAAGTGAATCTTTGTACGAGGCTTGGGAACGATTTAAAGGATTACTCAGGAAGTGTGCTCAACATGGAATTGAAGCATGGAAGAAAGCAAGAATCTTTTTCCAAGGGATGACATCCAGCACAAGAACACTGGTGAATGCTGCTGCAAGAGGCTCCCTGAAAACAAAAACTCCTGAGGAAGCACTTGAACTGTTGGAATCATTAGCATCTCAAGAATTTGACAATTCTCCAACCCCAGTTGCACTAAGAAGATCAGGAATCATGAAGCTTGAAGGCTATGATGCACTCTTAGCCCAGAATGAACAAATGCTACAAATGCACAAGAAACAACAAGAACAATTAGATGCTCTTAATAAGAAATTTAATATTTCTCAAGTTTCTTCTGTTTCTAATGCTAACATTAAATGTGATATTTGTCAGGAGGCTCATGCAACTGAGGATTGTGAATACATCAGAAACACGGAAAAGCAACCAGCAGAGGTCAATGCACTCTGGTATGATCAAAAGAACTCGAACAATCCAGGAAGGAATCAATATAGTAATCAAGGGTGGAAGAATAATAACCAACACCCTAGGTTGAGTTACAAGTCAAACTACCAGTTGAATCCTCCTATGCCATTGCAACAACAACCTCAAGGTACCACATCCGAGTGGGAGAAAGCTTTTGCACAGCTGTCCAAGACCACATCCGACTTCATTCAACATGCAGATGCCTTCAGAGATGAAACAAGAGCTTCGTTTCGGAATCAAGAAGCTTCGATCCGAAACTTGGAGACTCAAATTGGTCAGCTGTCAAGACAGTTCACTGAAAGAACTCAGGGCACTTTTCCAAGCAACACAGTTGTAAATCCAAGGGAGCATTGCAATGCTATCATCACTAGGAGTGGGACAGTGATTCAACCTATGGAAAAGCCACCAGTTGAAAAGAAGAAAGAAGCTGAACCTGAAGTTGAGAAAGAGAAAGAAGAAGATGTAGTAGAAGCTGAAAAATGCATTCCAGAGAAGAAGCTGTTCAAATGGGAGAAAAAGAAAGCTCTGGACAGGCAACCAAAAGTTGCAGACCCATCTCCATATGCAAAAGTTCCATACCCTCAGCGGTTGAAACAAGAGGTCCAGAAACAACAATACACCAAATTTCTAGACATATTCAGGAAATTGCAGATCAACATTCCTTTTGCCGAAGCTTTAGACAACATGCCCAACTATGTAAAGTTCATGAAAGATCTATTATCAAGGAAACGTAAGTTGCGGGAATGTGAGACAGTAAATCTGACGGAGGAATGTAATGCTATCAGCGAAAAGAAGTTACCTACCAAAGTCAAGGATCCAGGGAGCTTCAGCATTCCATGCACTATAGGCAAGATGGAAGTAGACAATGTTTTATGTGATCTTGGAGCTAGCATCAATGTCATGCCACTCTCCATGATGAAGAAGCTGGGGATAACCGAAGTGAAGCCCACAAAGACGATAGTGCAACTGGCTGACCGCTCTTCAAAGCAAGCTTATGGTATCATTGAGGACATATTGGTTAAGGTAGACAAATTCATCATTCCTGTCGATTTTGTCATCCTTGACATTGAAGAAGATGCCACAATTCCTATGATCTTCGGAAGACCCTTCTTGGCAACTTCTGGAGCACTGATTGATGTGCTAAAAGGCGAGCTGATATTACGGGTAGACGGAGAGCAAGTAACTTTCAAGTTCTTTGACAAAGAAGTCCCCTCATCTCTAGCTCAACCGGAAGATCAAGTCTACTACATTGGTGTAAAGAAAGGTGAAGAAGAACACAATGAGGAGTCTTCTCGAGAAAGTAAGCCAAAAGTTAAGATGGAGAAGCCCAGTAGCAAAGGAAAGCATGTAAAAGTCAAGTTCAAAGTTCCTGAGACTACTTTACCTCATCCATATGCAGAAGAACACTACGGTAGGACACAATTTATGGATGATGGAGCTTGGTTATCACCAAGATCATACTTTGAGCCACCATGATCACAAGTCAGGTACGTCAGGCTCATGACGTAAAACAAGCGCTAGGGGGAGGCAACCCACCATTTTACTATTTTTAGTTTTGATTAAATTTTCCTTTTTTGTTCAATTAAGAAAAATAAAAAAATATAGTAGAAGGTGTCGAGACTAATGACTGTCATTGAGTGAATTTTACAGGTGAAGAAAAGGGAACAAACAACAAGAGAGCAACTAGTTGTTCTTAATTCTCGACGCAATTTCTTTTTATATTTAAATCTGTTGCTGAGGACAGCAACATTTAAATCTGGGAATGGGGAACGCGCAATTCATCTAAGCACAATTGAATAAGCCGGAGGAACTTCATGAGCATAGACAAAATATCCGGCTAGAACAGGGAATTATCTCAAATCCCTTCTCCTTTGCTTTAGCTTATCTATTTTTTTCTTGCATTTTAAATTTTGTTTTTCATGTTTAATTAGATAATTTTAATTGTTTTTGTTGAAAAACCCCAAGCCAAAATTTTTTGTGAAAATTCTGAATTATTTTAAAGTTTCTCAGTGTTAATTGGAAAAATGGCGGGAAATTGAAATTAGTAATTGATTCAGAGCATGATGATGCACTTATACAATTTTTTAATGAGCATCAATGTAATGATTTTCATGATTCATTGAATATTCTCTCTTCAGTGATGCATTTTTTTTAAGATAAAGAATAGGGGAATTACTGTGCATTCATAGCCGTGAGGTTTTGAGCCTATACAGAAAATTTTTATTGAGTGTGCATTCTACTGTTGAGATACTCTAGAACTTGCTTAGTTTCTTGATTGAAATGGTTTTATGTTTATGAATTAAATTGTTTCTGAATCCTGTTCTTTTTATAGTTGAATAAATTATCTGTTTTTAATGTTTTCTATGAGTTTGTTCTTTATAGAATGATTTTGGGGAATTGTATGACAATAGGGATGTTGGTGCATGAACCTTGACTTGATAATTTATAATAATCCTTGTGTTCTAGGAATAGGAATAGGAATAGACATAAGGTAATTATGCAATCTTGTAATTCTTGATCTTAATGCATGTTTTCTTGGGGGAATAATCGGGGAACTAGAGTTCTTTCAAGATAACATAGATTTAGGGTAATAAGGAATTGAGCCCTAATTAACTTAGATAGAATTGATTGGCAATATATTAAGAAACAGATTCTTGGCTTTTTAATTCATAACATATTGAGGATATTGGGGGAAGTCGAAACCTTAACTACGCTTTTTAAATCTTAATCAAACATCATCTTCACTCATTCTTTTAATTCTGAAATTTCATAATTGCATGTTCTTAATTGTTTTTAATTTTAAGTTCTTTGAACAACAATTCTCTTCATCTAAATTCACCATTCTCTCAAACCAAACCTTTGATTGTCCAACTAAAACGCAATCAGTGAACTAGTGTTTGAAATTTTGATCCTCGTGGGGACGATCTCGTACTCCGGTACACTTTATTACTTTCACGATCGGTGCACTTGTCGTGTCGCTAACAATTTCTCATATAATTTAGCCTAAAAACATGGTAAACCAAAGGTTTATCAAACATTCCCAGATTTGAATATTGTTGTCCTCAGCAATCAAAAAGAATAAGAAGTAGGAATTTTTAGAAGCATAGAATTTTGGAGAATTTGGTTGAAACAAAGCATTCAGACTATAAACATTGCTGCATCAATTATAATATTCACAATTCATCAGAAAATTTTTGCAGCAAGATTGTAAAGATAAAGAATAAGAGAAATTCACTGACACATTCCCTCACTAGGAATTTTAATTCACTCTAGCTCAATCATCTGGAGGGTTGGTGTTTCACTCGTTTCCCACTGCATTAACACTACCATAGGCTTGCTCATATTCTCGCTTTCCAAAGTTTTGTGATGTATCTCAAAGATCAAGAGGTCTTTCTTGGGTTATAACTTGGCCTGGCTTAAGGGAAGGAAAATTTAGAGAATAGGCTGCAAGATTAAAATTCAGATTTCTTGAAGAGGAACTTATGCATTTGTTTACATTGGTAAATACTTCTTTCTTCTTTTGAACTTTCTCTTGTTTGTCGGTCTCTTCCTCTAAACAATTTTTCTTTCTTTCTCTTTCTTCCTGAGGATTTTTCTTTTTCCTTATTTCTTTCTTTTTCATTCTGCTCAACCTTACTTCCTTGGCTTTTGCCTTTTTCTCTGTACTTTCACAATTTATATCATTAACAACTCACACCTTTTTCTCAATTTAATCTGAATTTTCAATCTCAATTAAGGTGAGGAGAGTATGTGGAAAGTGGCTTAATCATCTTCATAGGTTTTCAAAGAATAAACAGGCCTAGGCTCAAAGGGGTTAAACTAAGGAATATCAGCAAGGGTTGGCTATTTGGCCATCTAGTTTAAAGAAGAACATGCCTCAATCATATCTATGAAATAAATCACATACCAATTCAAGCAAGAAACAAAGCAAGTTCTAGAGTCTTTCATATAGTGGAATGCACACTCAATGAAAATTTTCTATATAGGCTCAAGACCTCACGGCTATGAATGCGCAGTAACTTCTCTATTCCAAAACTTGACAATTTTATCTTAATTGAAAGTATTCACAAATCATGAAAATCATACATTGATGCTTATTAAGAAAGAATTGAAGTCATCATCATGCTCTGAATCTATTAAAACACTGAGAAAACTTAAAAAAGTTCAGAATTTTCACAAAAAATAGTGACTTGGGGTTTTTATTCAATTAAAAACTCTAAAAAAATAAAAAATTCAAATTGCAAAGAAAAAGTTTAAAGTTGAGATGGTTCCCTGTACTAGCCGGATATTCTGTGTAAAATCATGGAGTTCGTCCGGTCAATAAGCATTCCAGCTGATGACATACACGCGTTTCCATTCCCAGATTTAAATGTTGCTGTCCTCAACAACCAATTTAAATCTATAAAATAATCGCGTGGATAGTTTTAAAACTAGTTGATTCCTCGTGAAACAGCATCATAAAAACTATCGGTCAACAGTGCTGAAATATCAATCTGAAACACAGGGTTATCTCATACCATAAAAACATCAACAGAATAGTCATAAACAAAATAAAACTGAAATAAAGCAAATAAAATCGACAAGGGGATCAGTCATCCATCTCCTCGTCCTCTGCATCTTGGACAATGGCCGATTGCATGACTGGGTCCTCACCATTGTCATCCTGGCCATCAGTAGCCGGACCTGTGTTATCTCCTCGCTGTGCCGTATCATAAGCATCCTCCTCCTCAGATCCATCATATGGCTCTGGCTGGAAGTCTGGCAGATCAACAGGATGGGAAATGCCAAGGTGCTGCAAGATGCGTGCCTGGTAAGCAAGCTGCTGTCTGTGTGCATGCCTATTCCTCCGCCGGATGAATCTGACCTGTGTCTCTAGAGCAGTCAGTCGACTCTCTACTGATGCCGTAGCAGCTGAACTGGAAGCCCCATCTGTCTGGGCTGTTGTACGTCTCACTCGCTTTCTCCTGCCCGCCTGAGCAAGGTCTGCAATGGAACCATCTCCCTCCTCTATTGGCTCCTTTAACATGTCAGAAATCCACTTGGCATCAATCACGGGTAGCACTTTTATCACTCTACCACCAGTTGTGGGAATTTTTACCCCAGCTGCTTGACACAAATACTGTATCAGTGAACTATGGCCAATAGTTGCTTTCTCACTCGTGGTGTGGGCCATATCGTACAAGATGGAAGAAAGGATCCTAGACAGGTCAATGGGCCTCTCAGTCATAATGGCCCATAGTAAGATTGCCTGTCGTACTACCACTTCAGTATGGTTGGTAGAAGGTGTAATGGTACTGACCATGAAGTGAAACCATACCTTGGCGGGGTTGCTCAAGTGCTTCAGCCATATTCTTTTAGGACGCCCGTCTTTTGTCATATCCCACTTCACTCTAGGGTTGCTGATGCTCTCTAAAATAGGCTTTGCAGCCTCCAACTCATCCTCGGCATGCTCTATTGTAGTCCACTTGTTTTGGTATGCACAAGTGGTGACATCATCTTTGTCATGGTGAGCAGTCTTCAACAAGGCTTGAATGGAGTGAGGGTCGTATTTAATTTCCTTTCCCCTCACAAAGCTCACATATTGTTTCTCTTCTCCCTCTTCATGCCCTGTGTAGGCATTTGCAAAAAATTCTCGGCAGATGTCCTCCCTTGTTTTTACCGGGAGAGTGCAAAAATTTCTCCATCTCTGCCTAGTGATGTTGTTGTAAAAGTCCGGATGCTGGCCCATAGTGAGGTCGAGCATCCTCTCCTTGCAGATTCCTTTGCCTAGGATGTGAGTGTGGTATCTTTGCTCATGAACCGGTGACTTGAATTTTTGCACCTCCACTACCGGAGGTTGAGAGCTGGAGCCTGCACCGGTTTGCTTTGTACCTTTCTTTCCTCTTACTCTTCCTGACATCCTGCACTCAGAAAAATATTTCAGAAATAAATCTCAATCAAGAAAGCAATGCAATTCCCAGATTTATTTCAAAGCATGATGTAGAATGATTCCCAAATTTATGATATAACATGCTTCTCATGTAATTGATTCAATCCTTTTCACCCAAAATCTTGAAGGCATTTTCATTCCCAAATTTAGTGTCGAAGCATGGTTCATACATCTTCTCAATGTGCTTTTATCAATGGGGTTTCAACATGTATCTATCAAGTGTGCATTTGTTCAAATTCAGACTATATTTATACCTGCTTCATGTAACTGCACCATTGTACTCTCTTTGTAGCATTTTATCAATGGGGTTTCATACTCTACCATGCATCAATAATCTTTAGTATATGGTGTTGTGAATATGCCATGAGTGTGTAAGAATTATGTGAGCATTTGTATAATCTTGCAATGCTAATATGCTACCAATCCTAAACACAATGTTTGATATTTTGCTAATTTGTTCATATAGGCATTTGTACAAACACTTCATGTGCATAGTATATTTCATCATAACAAACAAGAATTGGTTCATCATGTGTAACCCACCAACCAACTAACATATTGTGCATTTCTTTATTCAATCAATTTTATTTCATGAGTGCAACTAATCAGAATGATCCTTCATCAATTAACAATCCCCAATTTATGAACCCTAGAATCCCAAAATCAAAATTTGACTTAGAACCCTAGCATACCACATAAGAGAGTAGGAAAACAATTGCATATTAGAACCATGGTGGAGAGGAAGAATCATACCTTGCTTTATTGTGAATGAGAAGTAAGGAGAATGCACTTGAGATTTTTCAACCGAAATATGAGGGAGAGCAAAATGGGGAAGAATAAGAGTGAAGGTGAGAATGAGGGGTATTTAAAATTTGAAATTCTGGAACCGCTGCAGCGCGCTCGAGCGGCCATAAGGGCACTCGAGCGCGCTCTTCGTTTTGTAATTTGTTCATTTGAAGCGCGCCTGAGCGCACATAAGTGCGCCTGAGCGCGTAGAGTCAGAGAGCAACCCCTGTGAGTTCCCTCTAGCGCGCTTGAGCGGTAATATGAGCGCTCAAGCGTGCTATGTGTACCAGAAATTCCTTCCTCTCTGTATGCACGCGCTCGAGCGTCCATATGCGCGCTCGAGCGTGCTGTTCGTGACTCAACTTTGCAATTTTAACCAACTATCTAATTTTTTTGGTATTTTTCTTGATAATTTGAAGTAAACTAAACTAAAAATTCAAATAAAGTAGTAAACCATGGGTTTGCCTACCCGTCAGTGCTTGTTTAACGTCACGAGCCTGACGTACCTCGTTCAAGTTATGTCGACAAGGGCAACTGTGGTTGTTCCCCTGTCTATTTCTCCGCCCATGTATAGTTTCAGTCGTTGACCATTCACTGTGAAGCTCCTATCTGAATCCAGCGGACTGATCTCCACTGCTCCATATTTTTTCATGCTCCTTACGAGGAACGGTCCCGACCATCGAGACTTAAGTTTTCCAGGGAAGAGACGAAGACGAGAGTTAAAGAGTAATACCTGATTCCCCGCTTTGAAGTCTCGAGGTAGGATCTTCTTGTCGTGCCATTTCTTCGTCTTCTCTTTGTACAAGCTTGCACTCTCGTAAGGAGAGAGTCTGAACTCATCCAGTTCATCCAGTTGCAGAAGCCTTTTCTCAGCTGCAGTTTTGGAATCAAAGTTGAGGTACTTGATTGCCCACAATTCTTTATGTTCCAATTCCACTGGTAAATGACAAGCTTTCCCGAACATTAATTGGAATGGGGACATACCAATTGGTGTCTTGAATGCAGTCCGGTATGCCCACAGTGCATCATCAATCTTCTTGGACCAATCTTTTCTGGAGCTTCCCACTGTTTTCTCCAAGATACGTTTGAGCTCTCAGTTGGAAATCTTCACTTGACCACTTGTTTGTGGATGGTATGGTGTTGCAATCTTGTGCTTCACTCCGCATTTAGCCAGTACATATTCCACTTGTCTGTTGTCAAAGTGAGTTCCTCCGTGACTTATGATTGCTCGTGGTACTCCATATCGAACGAATATGTTGCTTTTTAAGAACGCAATGACCACCCGAGCATCATCAGTAGGAAGGGCAACTGCCTCAACCCACTTAGAGACGTAATCAACGGTAACCAGAATGTATTTGTTGCCATATGAAGGAGGGAAGGGTCCCATGAAGTCCATTCCTCACATATCAAAGATCTCAACTTCCAATATGTTGTTGAGGGGCATTTCATGTCTTCTGGAGATGTTCCACGTTCGCTGACATCTATCACAAGATTCAACGAACTTCCTTGCATCTTTGTAAAGTGTTGGCCAATAAAAGCCACTCATGAGCACCTTTGCAGCTGTTCTTTCTCCTGCGAAGTGTCCGCCGTAGCTGGAACCATGACAGTGCCACAGGACGTCCTTTATCTCTTCTTCTGGAATACAGCGCCGTATTACGCCATCAGCACATCTGTAGAAAAGGAAGGGCTCATCCCATAGGTAGTTCTTGACGTCATGTAAGAACTTCTTTCTTTGTTGCCATGTGAAGTCTTTTGGAATTTCTCCTGCTGCTTTGAAGTTTGCAAAGTCTGCGAACCAAGGAGGTGTACTTGTGGTTCTTGCTTCCTTCGGTTGTGGATCTGGGATGATATTGATAGCCATGATTTGCTCATCCGGAAACTCCTCTTTGATCTTCAGCTCAGGTCCGTCTTGAAGACCTTTTTCTTGAATTCTGGAGAGGTGATCGGCTACCAAGTTTTCCACACCTTTCTTGTCTCTGATCTCCACTTCAAATTCTTGAAGGAGCAGCATCCACCTCAGTAGTCTTGGCTTCACATCCAGCTTATTCAACAAATACTTTAAAGCAGCATGATCAGTGTAAACAATTACTTTAGACCCCAGCAAATACGGTCTAAATTTGTCAAATGCATAGACAACTGCTAGTAACTTTTTTTCAGTGGTTGCATAATTCTTTTGTGCATCATTCAGAATTTTGCTAGCATAATAAATCACTTGCAACAATTTATTCTTTCTTTGTCCTAGAACAACTCCTATAGCATAATCACTAGCATCATACATTAATTCAAAAGGTAGTGTGAAATCAGGTGCAGTGATAATAGGTGCAGTGGTCAATTGATCTTTTAAATTATTAAATGAAACTAGACATTCGTCTGTGAAGTTGAATTCCTCATCTTTGACCAACAGTTTGTATAACGGCTTTGCTATCTTGGAAAAGTCTTTGATAAAGCGTCTGTAGAAACCTGCATGACCAAGAAAACTTCGAAAACCCTTAACGTTAGAGGGAGGGGGAAGTTTCTCAATAACAGATATCTTTACTCTATCTACTTCTATACCAGATTTGGACACTTTATGTCCTAAAACTATGCCATCCTTCACCATGAAGTGGCATTTTTCTCAGTTTAAAACAAGATTACTCTCTTGACATCTTTGTAAAACACAAGATAAATTTTCTAAACATATGTCAAAAGAGGGTCCAAAGACAGAAAAGTCATCCATGAAGATTTCAATAGATTTCTCAATCATATCAGAAAAGATAGAAAGCATACACCTTTGAAATGTTGCAGGAGCGTTGCATAAGCCGAAGGGCATCCTCTGGTAAGCGAAGACTCCATAAGGGCATGTGAATGCTATATTTTCTTGATCTTCTAGAGCTACTGCTATCTGGTTGTAGCCTGAGTACCCATCCAGGAAGCAGTAGAAGGTATGGCCAACTAGTCTCTCTAACATCTGGTCCAGGAAAGGTAAGGGAAAGTGGTCCTTCCGAGTGGCTGCGTTAAGTCTTCTGTAATCAACGCACATCCTCCACCCGGTGACCGTCCTTGTTGAAATCAACTCGTTGTTCTCATTCTTCACCACGGTGACTCCACCTTTCTTGGGTACCGTTTGTACGGGACTTATCCATGCACTATCAGATATTGGGTAGATCATACCCGCATCCAATAGTTTTACTACTTCTTTCCTAACCACTTCTTTCATGGTTGGATTGAGTCTCCTTTGTGGCTGCCTCACAGGTTTCATATCATTTTCCATTAGAATTTTATGAGTACAAAAGGAAGGATTTATACCTTTTAGGTCGGAGAAGGACCATCCTATGGCAGCTTTGTGTTTCTTCAGCACTTTGAGAAGCTTTTCTTCTTATGCAGTTGTTAGCTCAACATTGATGATGACTGGATATGTATTGTTATTACCCAGGAAGGCATATTTTAAATTTGGAGGTAACTCCTTAAGCTCAACCTTTGGTGCTCCAAGAGGGATGTCATCTTTCTTTCTTTCAAGTTCTTCCACCACTGGTTCTTTATCAGCTATTTCAACGTCGTCATTGATTTGTTCTAACTCGAGCGGGGAACTCTCATCTTTCATGGCATCATCAATTGCTTCTTGTATTATGTCTATCATTAAACAGTCTTCTTCGTCTGTTGGATGCTTCATTGACTCGAAGACGTCAATGGTGACTGTTTCTTCGTTCACCCTCAGCATCAGTTTTCCTTGCTCCACATCAATCATTGCCCTTGCGGTGGCTAGGAATGGCCTTCCAAGCAATAGGGGAATTTCAGTGTCTTCTTCCATATTCAGAACTACAAAATCTGCAGGGAAGATAAATTTGTCAATTTTAACTAAAACATCCTCAATTACCCCATCTGGTCGTCTGATTGATCTGTCAGCTAACTGGAGAGAAACTGTAGTCGGCTTGAGCTCTTTGATTCCAAGAGCTCTGCACATGGACAGTGGCATCAGGTTGATACTTGCTCCTAGATCACATAATGCTTTTCCAACTTCAATGTTTCCTATTTCAATTGGAATACTGAAGCTGCCTGGATCCTTCAGCTTGGGAGGAAGTTTCTTCTGGATGATTGCACTGCACTCCTCTGTCAAGGCTACTGTTTCGCATTCCTTCAACTTACGTTTCCTTGATAGAAGGTCTTTCATGAATTTTGCATAGTTCGGCATGCTTTCTAGAGCTTCTGCGAAAGGAATGTTGTAACACCCTCTCTTGTAGGCCTCCAAGAGAGTTGTTTGCTAAGCGGAATTAGAGTTCTTTAATAGTATTTTAGAGACTGAAAAAAATTTGCTTTTACATTGCCAATTAAAACTAAAGAGGGGGTCTGGTTAATTACAAAAATCAGAGTACACAAAATTCCTTAAACTTATTAAAAATATAAATTTCCTGACAGACCTTGCTGTCTTTAAAAATTCGTATAAAATCCAGTTCAACGATTCAAAATTATATTCTTTGTAATCTGGAAACTAGACATCTGGGGCTTCACGTTCATATAAAATAATAGTGATTTGGAGTTCGTTTGACCCTCGAAACATAACTCGCAAAATAAGAGAGAAAATAGTGGAAATATCACAGATGTCCTGGCTGGTAAAATTCGTAATAAATCGATCTTTCTGAATTTCTTTGCAAAGTTTGTATATAATGAAACTAGGCACCTGGGGCTACGCGTGCATATAAATTATAAGAAAATCGGAGGTCCGTAGCCCCAGTACGACAACTTACAAAGTGCTCGCAAAGACTTTTCAAAACTCAGCATTTAGATAACATGTCAAAATTCTTTTCGCAAACGTTTCAACATCTGTTTCCAAAATACTTGCTGGTCATAAAATCGTAAGGAAATAATAAAACCATAGTTCACAGTAATAAAAGCTTCTCAATTTCATACAGTCATCCATAAAATATCACATCAATAGCAGCATGCCCAAACAGTAGAAGCCAACATCAAATATCCAAGTCCTCAAAAGCTTTTACGTCCTCCTGCCATTTTGTAAAAATAGCAGCTCCAAAGGGGTGAGAGAAAATCCCAGTAGTGTGGCAACAAAACCATAATGCAACAATATTAACTAGGCACAAAATCGTAAATAGTCACTTCAAACATTTAATCCTTTTCATCATATATCATAACGCGTATATAACGCCCTTTATCCTTTACGCTCATAGCACCGTCGTGCGCGTAGCATCGCAGTGGGTATTCCTAATGGCTCCTATGAAGGTGAATCCCACTGTGGAACCTATGCGGACTGAAGCCAAGTGTCCTCTCTCCTGGTACCAGGCATGCCTATATGATGCATGCTCAGTCACATGTCCTCAATACAAATATATATATATTCAAGATGTCATGAATCAAGTATACATGCCATGTTATGCAATCGCACCCAACAGAAAAATGTATTATGATGTAAAATCAATGCATATATCATATCATCTTTTCATATTCTTACCATTGGCTCATCATCATCATAACATACATAGAACAAATGTGAGCAACACATCACAATTCCATACACTAGCCAATAGTCACATTAGGTAATACCGCCTACACATACCTTATGTCCACGCAATAATCAACAGCACCAAAAATCATTCCACCCTTTAAGGATCAGGCGCACCTAATCAAATGCACCGCAAGTCAGAATTTTATTCCAACTATCCTATTATTCATATGCCATTTTTATGCCTTCCCAATCCTTGTACCTTAATTAAATTATGAGGTCACTATGCTAATTATTTTTCTGCCCTTAAAGCTATTCTCCCATTGCTAGCAAATGAAATTTCCTAAGGTCTCATACATGCATGAGTTCGGTTTTTAGCATAACCAAATGTTCAGGATTTTATTTATGTACTCCTTCCACCTAATTTCTAATCAAATCAGAATTTCCAGCATTCACCACACCCAAACACATTTCGGTTTTAACATGCTTTCTAACTTAGCTTCAAATTCTGCCTTGTTTAGTGTTACCAATCGTTAACAAAATTTACCACTTCTTAAGCATACAATTTCAGCTTTGGCTAATAATTAAGAATTCATAATTTAGATATTCACCTAACCTTTATACCAGTCCTAAGGTGTACTAGGGAAACCCAAAAACATGTTGTGGTTGTTCATCAAGACATATGCTAGACCAAATAAATTTTCTGACTTCACTCTACTTAATCAATTTATCAACAACAATAGAATCCTTGGTTTCATTAACATACAGAATCAGTTTTGAGAGCCACTCCCTAAGGACCCACAATTTTTTATTTGAATAAATTATTTGCTTAGTGTATGCAGAATTCAATATACATGTAATGTGCTGTCTACTCAGCTTAGTTAAGTGTAAGTTCATTACTTTCCTTCCTAAAATAGCGCACAACCTGCCCACTTAAAGGCTACTATTCCAAGTTCACCATTTTAACTTCCAGAAATTGTACTGTTGATTTACTAACTGTTGCACGGCTTATCAACAAGAAGAGGAGAAATGACAATAATAGCTTCCTACACCTATATGCAGCCGAGACAATAGAGGGAAATAAAACGCAGAATTGATTTATTGTCATTACCTCCTTGCCTAACCCTCACGGATCCTCAATTGAACAAGGAACAGCCTACCACTTCTCTTCCTAACTTCCAAAGGCCGAATCCAGTTGCATGCAGAGGAAAATGAACTCCATTCATGGTTGGGACATGAGCAAGCAAAGAAAGTTTCCATCCACACCGAACGGTTACCAGAGAATGCAGATTAGGAAGAACACTTCATGTCCTTGTTTGATAAGTTCCAGCCGAACCAAAGAAGGGAAGGGATGACAAAATTTCAGTTTCTTATCAACGCTCACACAGATTGAACAAATGAGGTTAAGAGCTTAAGGTTCAGTTTACGTTTACTTACATGCAGTCCAAAACTCCTCTCCAAATAGTTGTAGGGAATGAATAAGGATCGAAAGAGATACTTCATCTCCTTCAAGTTGTGTGCGTCGGCTGAACCAGAGAGGAACAAGGAGAATGGCTCAAGTTGTAATCTCTTGACTCTTTGATACACAGCCGAACGAGTAGAAGGGAAAAAGGGGAGTATAATTAAGTGTTTAGTTTTTCATCCTAGAGGTCACGATTTGTGTGATACATGAGTGGTTGCTTTCAGTTCTGGAAGGAAGATGATAGATTGGTTTTGTTATTCTCCAAAACGCATAGGAAGGAAACGGAGGAGATATCAGTTTTCTTTGTCTTTCCTATGCAAGGATAAACGAATTCTTGGTCAGCAAGGGAAGGGCCGAATAAGGAGAGGGAATCAAAGGGTGAAGGTGGCGAGCATGCAATGGAAGAGAGGGGGGTTTAGTTAGACACTTAATCAACATGCATTGGCTATTGATTTCAATTATGGCCCTTGGGCCGACTCCCTTAGGCTCATTGGTCCTACAACTTAATACCCCCTATGTGACAACTAGGATCTTTACACATATTGTACTTAAATTTAATCATATTCTCCACTTACCTCTAATTCGAACTCATGACAAACCTTGATTCTAATAATTGTATTTCAAATTAATCCCATCACTGCATTTAAAATAATTCCCTAATTTATGTGGGATGTTACAAATGTTGACTTGCAGCTTCTTGAAGATATCCAGAAATTTAGTGTATTGCTGCTTCTTTATTTCCTGATTCAGCCGCTGAGGGTATGAAACTTTTGCATAAAGAGACGGGTCTGCTGCTTTTGGTTGTCTATCCAAAGCTTTCTTCTTCTCCCATTTGAACAGCTTCCTTCCTGGAATGCTCTACTCAGCTTCTCTTGCATCTTCTTCTTTCTCATTTTCTACTTCTGGTTCAACTTCAGGTTCGACTTCTTTCTTCTTTTCAACTGGTGGCTTCTCCACAGGTTGAATCATGATCCCACTCCTTGTGACAATTGCATTACATTGTGCTTTTGGGTTCGTGTCGGTGTTACTTGGAAAAGTGCCCTGAGTTCTTTCAGCGAACTGCCTTGACAGCTGACCAATTTGAGTCTCCAAGTTCCGGATTGAAGCTTCTTGATTCCGGAATGAAGCTCTTGTTTCATCTCTGAAGGTATCTGCACCTTGAATGTAGTCGGATGTTGTTTTGGACAACTGTGCAAAAGCCTTCTCCCACTCTGATGTGGTGTCTTGAGGTTGTTGCAATGGCATAGGAGGATTCAACTGGTAATTTAACTTGTAACTCAATCCAGGGTGTTGGTTGTTATTCCTCCACCCTTGATTACCATACTGATTTCTTCCTTGGTTGTTCGAGTTCTTTTGATCATACCCGAGTGCATTGGCCTCTGCTGGTTGTTTTTCTGTGTTTATGATGTATTCACAATCCTCAGTTGCATGAGCTTCCTGACAAATATCACATTTAATGTTAGCATTAGAAACAGAAGAAACATGAGAAAGATTAAATTTCTTGTTAAGGGCATCTAATTGTTCTTGTTGTTTCTTGTGCATTAGTAGCATTTGTTCATTTTGGGCTAATATTGCATCTTAGCCTTCAAGCTTCATGATTCTTGAACTTCTGGGTGCAACTGGAGTAGGAGCATTGTCAAATTCTTGAGATGCTAATGATTCCAACAATTCAAGTGCTTCCTCAGGAGTTTTTGTTTTCAATGAGCCTCCTGAAGCGGCATTTACCAATGTTCTTGTGTTGGCTGTCATCCCTTGGAAAAAGATTCTTGCCTTCTCCCATGCTTCAATTCCATGTTGAGAACACTTCCTGAGTAACCCCTTGAATCGTGTCCATGCTTCGTACAAAGATTCGCTTTCTTTTTGTTCAAAAGCTGTGATCTCCGCTTTGAGCCTAGCCATCTTCGAAGCTGAGAAAAATCTGGCTAAGAATTTCGCGGCTAAGTCATCCCAACTGGTTATGCTTCCTTCAGGTTGAGAGCGCAACCAATCTCTTGCTTCATCCTTCAGTGAGCATGGAAATAGCCTGAGCAAGATAGCATCACGAGAAACTCCATTTACTTTTAATGTATCACAGTAAAGCAAAAAGTCATCAAGATGACAGTAGGGGTTCTCTGTGCTTCCTCCAGCGAACTGATCTTTTTGAATTAGTTGCAGTAATGCCGGCTTTAGTTCAAAGTTGTTAGCCTCTATTTGGGGTCTAACAATGCTCGCTGTCTGTGGAGCTCGAGTTGGGGTCATGTAATCCCCCAATGTTCTTCGAACAATTTGACCATTGTTTCCTGCCATTGGTTCTTCCTTAAGTTCCTCCTTTGGTTCTTCCTTTGTTTCTGTAGAAGTTGATGCTGTTTTTGTTTCTTTCGCTTTCTTTGCTTTTGCGTCCTTCCTTAGTTTCCTTTCCGTCTTTTCTATCTCAGGGTCAAACTGAACAAAAAGCGGGTTAGAAGTACCTCGCATAAACTAAGATTTGAAAAGATGAAAATAAAAATAGAATACACAAAACAGAAAATTAAAGAAACCAATGCAGAAAATTAAATATGCAGAAAAATATGCAGAATATTTGGATGCAGAAAAAGTTTTTAATGATATGCTTAAAGTGCAGAAAAAATAAATGTCCAATCTAGAATTTAATTAGCTACTTCTAATGTTGAAGAATTCGATCCCCGGCAAAGGCGCCAAAAACTTGATAGCGACACGGCAAGTGCACCGATCGTGAAAGTAATAAAATGTACCGGAGTACGAGATCGTTCCCACGAGGATCAGAATTTCAAGCACTAGTTCACTAATTGCTTTTTAGTTGGACAATCAAAGGTTGGGTTTGAGAGAATAGTGAATTTAGATGAAGAGAATTGTGGTTCAAAGAACCTAAATTTAAAAACAATGCAAGTATGAAACTCTAGAATTAAAAGAATGAATGAGATGATGTTTGATTAAGATTTAATGAAAAGCGTAGTTAAGGTTTCGACTTCTCCCAATATCCTCAATATGTTATGAATTAAAAAGCCAAGAATCTGTTTCTTAATATATTGCCAATCAATTCTATCTAAGTTAATTAGGGCTCAATTCCTTGTTACCCTAAATCTATGTAATCTCGAAAGAACTCTAGTTCCTCGATTATTCCCCAAGAAAACATGCATTAAGATCAAGAATTTCAAGATTGCATAATTACCTTATGTCTATTCCTATTCCTATTCCTAGATCACAAGGATTATGATAAATTATCAAGTCAAGGTTCATGCACCAACATCCCTATTGTCATACAATTCCCTAAAATTATTCTATAAGGAACAAACTAATAGAAAGCATTAAAAACAGATAATTTATTCAATTATAAAAAGAACAGGATTTAGAGACAATTTAATTCATAAACATAAAGATTCAATTGGGTTCCATCTGAGAGTTGGAAATGGCCTTGAAGGCCGATGCATGCTGGAGGGAAAAACAAAACTTTTTCATTGTGGAACACACATGCATTCAAGAACATGCTTTAGGAAAGCATGATGTTAATGATCAAGGTAGGTCTGAAGGGTTCAGACCCTCTAACGTTGATCCACACCACCCACTGCGTCTAGGTGCAAGAACTCCTTCTTGTGAAACCGCCAAGTGATCACTACAATGAGGCTTGCTAAGCGCACACTGTGTGAAGAGAAAGGCTAGGTAAAAGTGTTTGAAAGAGTGAAGCTTTCAATGTGAAAACTTCACAAAAGTGGCGCAGGAGAGGAGAAGAGAATGGCTTGGTTGGTTTTTTTAAAACCCTAGAAGGAACATATATATAGAGGCACACAAGAGGAGCCTATTTGTTAAAAACAAATCAGATTTTTAATCAATAAAAATCCCTTCCAAAAGGGCGCTCCATCAAAGAGAGAGAGAATAGGATTTGTTGCAAATCAAATCTTGCCAACAACATCCTATCATATCTTTATGATATATGAGGTTCAAAACCTAATCAAATATCTGATCATAAATCATCATATAATCAGTTATATGGTGCGCCCCATATAACCTAAATAATGACCAGATACATATGAGTAGTTGCATTCAAACTTGAATCAAATCACTCAAATATTCTTCCAACAGATCGTATCTTCTGGAGCTGATTCTGATGACTAACCAACAGCCAAATCAGCACCCCAAATCTTCTTAGATTATGTCCAAAAGATTTCCTCTTGATAGGTTCCAACAAGATCTCATCTTATCCTTTTGTTATGAAACAACTTTTCATAGCCAATTCAAATTCGAATTTCAAACATTTGAATTCAAACTTTCAAACACTTAAATTTTAAATTCAAATTCAAATTCTAAATTCAAATTCAAATTTCAAAATTCAAAATTCAAAATTCAAATTTCAAAATTCAAATTTCAAAATTCAAAATTTAAATTTCAAATTTCAAATTTCAAATTCAAAATTCAAAATTCGAATTTCAAAATTCAAATTCAAAATTCAAATTCAAAATTCAAATTTCAAATTTCAAATTCAAAATTAAAAATTTAAACATTTGATAATTAATTTAACTAATTAAATTAGTTAGTAATGTCTTGGACTATCCAAACCCATTACTTAGATCCATGCGCCCTCCACCCTATCTGTGGAGTTCCAAACTACTACTTGGGCTAATAACAATTGTTAGGCCCAATACCATTAATGCTAGAACATCTAGACAATTAGGTGTTAGTGTGTGACCCATTAGGTCCAACATAGCCACTGACATAAATGGGTTTGGGCCCAATAAGCCCACAACCCATCTAATGACAACATAGAGCACTAGCAATGATTTGTTGCCCCAGAACTAGTTAGATTAGTGACTTGATCATCCTATTGCACATATTTGGTTGCCGTATATATTTCCTTTCGTCTCGGTTACCTTCCCATAAAACCTAGGGTAAGGAAGCGTATCAACCCCTGCGGTTTAGGGTAAGCTTTATTCGAAATAGGGAATCTTCAATTTACAGACTCTAAAGGCAGATCATCTCATGATCTCTTTTACTATGCATAGATTCATGAGTCCCTGTAAATGTCATCCCGATTTCTCCGGTTTACAGATAACCTAATCTCTCACAGAGATTTGACGAATTCCTTCAGCTTATCACCCTAGCCCTGTGTTCTTTCAGGACAAGCCCAACAGTATACCTATGAGTCTCCATGTTTCAGGCAGACGAGGTGCACAATCAAAGCATGCCTTCTAGAACACAGTCTAGGTAATAACTTCTGGTCTTAGGAAAGACATACCCAAATATAAAAAGACTACTCTAATGATACTCTCT
Source organism: Gastrolobium bilobum (assembly GCF_033153095.1). Classification (NCBI taxonomy): domain Eukaryota; kingdom Viridiplantae; phylum Streptophyta; class Magnoliopsida; order Fabales; family Fabaceae; genus Gastrolobium; species Gastrolobium bilobum. The sequence goes on from NW_026895521.1 coordinate 108,318, forward strand.
GTGAGAGTTCCTCATAGAGTCTCTTTGTGGGTCTGTTCAGTGCGAGCTATACCCTTATAGGTCCACCCACGACTTTAGCTAAGACATCTCCATATCTGTAGCACATGAGGTCTATACCTTGTATCCATATACAAGTAGATAAGTCGTGCTAGTCTTACCCTAGATTACTGACCCCATTCTCAGTATCTCTAGACTAGGAACATAAAATTAGGAATAAACATCCGGTATTCTTGAATCCTCATGATTGTGATCTCATCACAGATACTCAAGAGATACCTATTTTATTCCACGGGGTTTATCAAGTTATTCATAATATATTAACATTAATATCGAGACAGAATTATGAAACAAGATAAAGAGTGCTTTTATTTATTTGCGACAATATTAAAAAGGTCTACATCTATGTCCTTATTTAATCATAAGATTGTCTCTAGGACACCCAAATACTAACAAGCTCCCACTTGGCCTAGAGCCAATCAGACCTAAGTCGTATACCCAAAGCCTCATAATGCCTATCATGTTTTCTCTGAGAAACAACCTTTGTCAGAGAATCGGCCAGGTTATCATCTGTGGGAACATAATCCATCTTTACATCCATTCTATCAATGATTTCTATAATCAGGTGATATCTGCGGAGCACGTGCTTAGATCTTTGATGAGACCTAGGTTCCTTTGACTACGCAATGGCTCTAGTGTTGTCGCATAGCAAATGTATGGGCTCATCCACGCTTGGAACCACCCTAAGTTCAGATATGAACTTCTTGATCCACACGGCCTCCTTAGCCGCTTCTGAAGCAGCTATATATTCAGCTTCTATCGTTGAATCTGCTGATGTCTCCTGCTTGGAACTCTTCCAAGATACTGCCCCACCATTTAAGGTGAATACGAACCCTGACTGTGACTTGCAGTCATCTTTGTCACTCTGAAAGCTGGCATCAGTGAACCCTTTCACTGTAAGCTCATTAACCCCACCATAGACCAAAAACGCATCCTTAGTTCTTCTCAAGTATTTAAGGATGGTCTTGACTGCCGTCCAGTAACCCTCTCCAGGGTCAGACTGGTATCTGCTCGTAATGCTTAAAGCATATGAGACATCTGGTCTCGTACATATCATGGCATACATGATGGACCCAATAGCCGAAGCGTATGGAATTCCACTCATGCGATCCTTCTCAGGCTGTGACTTAGGACACATAGCCTTTGAAAGATGTATCCCATGACTGACAGGTAGAAAACCCCTTTTCGACCCTTCCATACTAAACCTTTTTAGCATCTTGTCAATATACGTGGATTAAGATAAACCGAGCAGCCTGTTTGATCTATCTCTATAGATCTTTATACCAAGTATAAAGGCCGCCTCTCCAAATCCTTCATGGTGAAGCTTTCTGAAAGCCATTCTTTCGTTGTTTGTAATGTGGGGATGTCATTTCCTATAAGCAATATGTCATCTACATAAAGCACTAGGAAGACAACATTACTCCCACTAGCCTTCCTATAAACACAAGGTTCATCCTCGTTCTTGATGAAACCGTTACTCCTAACGACCTCATCAAAACGAATATTCCAACTCCTTGATGCTTGCTTTAGCCCATATATCGACCTTTGAAGTTTGCATACCATATGCTCCTGATCTTTGATTACAAAGCCTTCAGGTTGTGTCATGTACACTTCCTCCTTCAAGAACCCATTCAAGAAGGCGGTCTTGACATCCATTTGCCAAATTTCATAGTCGTGATATGCTGCTATCGCAAGCATGATCCTTATAGATTTGATCATGGCAACTGGTGAGAAAGTTTCATCATAGTCAACTCCTTGTCTTTGACGATATCCTTTCGCCACCAACCTAGCTTTGTAGGTTTGAACGTTGCCATTTGCATCAGTCTTTCTTTTAAAGACCCATTTGTTACCGATAGGAACTATTCCTTGCGGTTTAGGAACCAAGGTCCATACCTTGTTCTGATACATCGAATCCATTTCAGATTCCATGGCTTCAAGCCAACTGGAAGAGTCAACATCCTTGACTGCCTCCTCGTAGTTACTCGGTTCATTATCCTCAACGGTTTGTTGATTCTCAATCACAAATCCATACCTCTCAGGTGGATGGATGACCCTCGTAGACCTACGGAGTTGTGTGTTTACTTCTCCATCGGAGAACGTCGCCTGCTGAGCAGACTTGGGTTCCTCAATCTGTTCATGTGGTTCTTGAACTTCTTCAAGATCAATCTTACTCCCACTGGCTCCTTGAGAGATCAAATCCTTCTCAAGGAACTCAGCATTCTTGGATACAAACACTTTGTGTTCATCCATAGAGTAAAAGTAGTATCCTTTAGTACCTTTAGGATACCCCACAAAAAGACATTTAGTACTCTTAGCACTAAGCTTGTCTGATGCCAATGTCTTGACATAAGCTGGCGATCCCCAAACCCTGAGATAACTCAGGTTGGGTCTCTTACCATTCCATATCTCATATGGTGTGGTCTGAACAGATTTAGACGGTACCCTATTTAGAAGGTATGCCGCTGTGTCTAAGGCATATCCCCAAAACGATTTTGGAAGTTGAGTCTCACTCATCATAGACCTAACCATGTCTAACAAGGTCCTGTTTCTCCTTTCGGAGACACCATTTTGGTGTGGTGTGTAAGGAGCAGTAAACTGCGAGAGAATTCCATTCTCTCTTAGATAATCCTGAAACTCATGGCTCAAATATTCACCACCACGATCTGATCGTAATGTCTTAATTATCTTGCCACGCTGTTTCTCTACTTCATTCCTAAACTCTTTGAACTTTTCAAAAGCTTCGGATTTATATCTTATCAGGTACACATACCCAAATCTTGATTTGTCATCCGTAAAGGTAATGAAATAGGAGTATCCTCCTCTAGCCTCAATAGACATTGGCCCACAAACATCAGTGTGAATGAGTTCTAATAACTCACTAGCCCTATGACTCTCAAGCCCCTTGGGCTTGTGACAAGTCATTTTCCCAGCTAGACAAGACTCACATTGTCCATAGGATTCCAAATCCATGGAATCTAGGTATCCATCTGCATGCATCCTAGACAATCTTGTTTCGTTTATGTGCCCTAGTCTACAATGCCAAAGATAAGATTGATTATCTATCCTAGGTCGTTTCACAGCTACATTGAGCACTTCAGTTCCCATTTCCAGAACATACAATCCATTTATTAATGAAGCAGTACCATAAACAATATCATTCAAAATGATAGAAAATGTACCATTCTTAATACTAAAAGTAAAACCATCTTGTTCTAAACAAGAAATAGAAATAATGTTTCTAGAAATGTTCGGAACATAAAGACAATTATTCAAATGCAATAAAAGGCCCGTAGGCAAAATAAGGTCGGCATCTCCAACAGAATGAGCAGCAACCCTTGCTCCATTGCCAACGCGAAGATCCACCTCGTTTCTCTCCAATCTCCTTGGGCTCCTAAGCACCTGCAACATATTGCAGATATGAGAACCACAACCGGTATCCAATACCCATGAAGTCGGATTAGCACAAGAATAATTTATCTCAATCATGAAATTACCTGAGGCAGAAGCATCACCATGCTTCTTGTCCTTCACACTCTTCAGGTAGTCTGGACAATTCCTCTTCCAATGGCCTTTCTTGCCACAATGGAAGCACTCAGCATCGCCTTTGTCCTTGGATGCTTTCTTACCCTTCTTGTTGCCCTTCTTCTTCTTGGATTTTCCTTTGGGCTTAAGGGAGTCACCTTTAGCAGGCCCCTTACCCTTACCCTTACCCTTGGCCTTGCTAGGCCCACCAATCAGAAGAGCTTGTGTCCTATCCTTCTTGATAGACACTTCAGCAGTTGTTAACATACTTAACAACTCAGGCAAGCTCACCTGCATCCCATGCATGTGGTAATTCATGATGAATTGACTAAAGGAAGGTGGAAGTGAGGTGAGCACTAAGTCATTACTTAGTTCGGCATCCATGATAAAGCCTAGATTTCCTAGCTTCTCAATCAGACCGATCATCTTAGAAGAACATGACTGCCAACAGACATGCTCTCAGACATCCTGCAAGAGAACAATTCTCTTGAGGCCTCATACCTCTCATGCCTGCCTTTAATGTCATACAACTCCTTGAGATGTAAGACAATAGAGGGAGCATCCATATGCTCATGCTGCTTTTGCAGTTCAGGCGACATGGATGCCAACATGATGCAGACAGCCAACACATTGTCATCCATGTGCTGTTTGTGGGCCTCGAAATCAAATTCCGCGAACCCATCTTCCCCTTCCCTAGGAGCTACGGGTAATTCAGCATCTAGGACGTAAGCAATCTTTTCAGCCCTTAGAACAATTCTTAGGTTCCGATACCAGTCCATAAAATTTGGACCGGTCAGTTTGTTCGTATCAAGTATGGAGCGCAGTGACAGTGTATTAGTCATACTAATTAACTGAAAATGTAAAGATAAAAATTAATTAATATTTGGACATGTAGTAAAAACAAATTATTAAAGACTTTTATTAATTTGCCCCTCCCACTATTTTATCTAAGTCAATGACCCTTCCTTTTGACTTAGGGTTATTCTACTTTTAGAATTTACCTTAGTGGGATTAAGAATGCGATTATTTATTTTAACCCCCGTCTGAGACCGCAAGATTAATTTAAATAATGGATTGATCTTTATCAATGGTATCTCATACCCTTTCTTAACATTAGGTTGACAACTCCTTGTCACTTAGTGGTGCATCTCATGCAACCAACCTAGCACTATTACCCTAAGCACATAAGCCTGGCTGGGCCTGCAGCTTATGTCTCAGTTAAGCACTAACCAGCACCCCAAGTGTCTTACACTTCTAATACTACTCTTACTCAACGAAACAGTGGGTCCCAACTGGGTTGTAGAGCACCACTATTTAGAGGAGGTTTGAGTAATATTGGTGGTGGGAGGTAATCATGCGCTTAATAATTTTATTCCTTTTAAGGGTTCATTTTATTAAGGGTTTATTAAGTCTCATCAAACGCATTAATATATTATCATGCTAGTCGTAACCTATGTCATACATCTAACGGTTTAAACTAGTCGCAATTGGACTTGCATAATAATCATACAAACGCGATTTAGTCCAACTCATGCATACTAGACGTCATAAGCCATAAAGCATACATATCGCGATACTCTATCTCATGCATACTAGTCGTATAATAACATACATGCAAATAAAACAGTTTTATTTTGAGATAGTCATGGTGCTCGCTCTTTTGTCCATCTTGCTTCTCAAGCCTCGGCTTCTTGTCGTCTATACGCCACTAGCCTAATTTCTCTAATTACAATTAAAGAAACTCCAAAACATCTTGGAGGGACAAAATTTAAATTACAAAAATTTGAAATTTAAATTACATCTCTTGTAAAAGAGCCCAAAATTACAAATTAATTTAAAATTTAAAAATTTCAAATTCCGGGCACCATGACCATCCCCTTCCTCTTTTGCACCTGAAATGTTAGATAACTCACAAGTACAAAAATATTATCATATAATATATTTTTCACGTATGTCTTGATATTTAACCATTAAATATTAAAACATAATTAAAATTCTAAATTTTCCTTAATTAAACAACAATTTATTTAATTCAAATTTTATTGATTCTTTCTCAAAGAACATAAAATTAAACCCGCCATAAATCAATAAACATACAAGAGTATATGATTCAAATTTTCAAAAAATTTCATGCCATGTTTCTGAAACAATTCATGAAGAAAAATAAGAAAACAATCAAGGTGTTCAAAACACCTTTCATGGTCGAACTACACCTTTCAAAAAGGTGTTTCCTTTTTAAAACTTTCACAAAGTAAAAACAACCATGTATACATATGGATTCATGAACATAGCATTCGAAATAACATGTTCATAAAAACGAAAAACTTTAACCGTTTAAAGTATTGTAAATTAAAATCCATACGAAAAAATTGAATCTTTAACTTTTAAAGAAATTTTAACCGTGAAAAATATGATCACAAACAAGGTACCATCACCCGTCTATGGTAAAGCAACCGGGCTCTGATACCACTTGAGAGTTGGAAATGGCCTTGAAGGCCGATGCATGCTGGAGGGAAAAATAAAACTTTTTCATTGCGGAACACACATGCATTCAAGATCATGCTTTAGGAAAGCATGATGTTACCTTGTTCGTGAAAACTCGTGATGATCAAGGTAGGTCTGAAGGGTTCAGACCCTCTAACGTTGATCCACACCACCCACTGCGTCTAGGTGCAAGAACTCCTTCTTGTGAAACCGCCAAGTGATCACTACAATGAGGCTTGCTAAGCGCACACTGTGTGAAGAGAAAGGCTAGGTAAAAGTGTTTGAAAGAGTGAAGCTTTCAATGTGAAAACTTCACAAAAGTGGCGCAGGAGAGGAGAAGAGAATGGCTTGGTTGGTTTTTTAAAAACCCTAGAAGGAACATATATATAGAGGCGCAGAAGAGGAGCCTATTTGTTAAAAACAAATCAGATTTTTAATCGATAAAAATCCCTTCCAAAAGGGCGCTCCATCAAAGAGAGAGAGAATAGGATTTGTTGCAAATCAAATCTCATCAAATCTTGCCAACAACATCCTATCATATCTTTATGATATATTAGGTTCAAAACCTAATCAAATATTTGATCATCAATCATCATATAATCAGTTATATGGTGCGCCCCATATAGCCTAAATAATGACCAGATACATTTGAGTAGTTGCATTCAAACTTGAATCAAATCACTCAAATATTCTCCCAACAGATCGTATCTTCTGGAGCTAATTCTGATGACTAACCAACAGCCAAATCAGCACCCCAAATCTTCTTAGATTATGTCCAAAAGATTTCCTCTTGATATGTTCCAACAAGATCTCATCTTATCCTTTTGTTATGAAACAACTTTTCATAGCTAATTCAAATTCGAATTTCAAACATTTGAATTCAAACTTTCAAACACTTAAATTTTAAATTCAAATTCAAATTCTAAATTCAAATTCAAATTTCAAAATTCAAAATTCAAATTTCAAATTTCAAAATTCAAAATTCAAAATTCAAAATTCATATTTCAAATTTCAAATTCAAAATTCAAAATTCGAATTTCAAAATTCAAATTCAAAATTCAAAATTCAAATTTCAAATTCAAAATTAAAAATTTAAACATTTGATAATTAATTTAACTAATTAAATTAATTAGTAATGTCTTGGACTATCCAAGCTAGGGGTGGCAATTCGTGTTCATGGGTCGGGTTCGGGTCGACCTGTGTCTGACACGAACACGAATAGCCTCAACCCGAACACGACACGATTAACAAATCGTGTTATAAAATTCAACCCGTACACGACCCATGTATAAACGAGTTGACACGATATAACCCGAATTTGAGGGCAATCTGTATTTTACACGACACGACCTGACACGACACGACCCGACACGACCCGACCCGACACGAGTAAACAGAAAGTGATATTAATTCAAATCATATTAAAACTGTTCAATCTAATTCAAATCAAAATAACTTACTACATTGAACTCCATCAATCCAACATCAAAACATAATTAAATGCAACCTACAACAAATGTCTCATTCTTACAGCAACTTCTTCCACCGAAATACAAATTAAGATCACAAATTCAAGATCATTTAACTGATGAAAAATTTGAAATATAAAAGTCATTAAGCAACAGAGTAATTTTGAGCGCCATGATCAGCTATTGAATGTAGATTCATGTCCATGATATCTTCTGTCAATTCTTCCAAAGCTATTGCTGATTGCTCTATAAAAATAAAAATCAAATGAGTTAATTAAAATCCTTAAAATAAACAGTTAATGAATAAGTGATTGATAATGTATATTACCTTGCTCTCCATATAACCAATCTCTAGTGCAAATCAATGCTTCAACTATGTCAGGTTTGAGTGAACTTCGGTATTGATCAAGTACTCTTCCTCCAACACTAAAAGCACTTTCCGAAGCAACACTAGAAATAGGTATCCCAAAAATATCTCTTGCCATTGCAGCAACTTCTGGATACCTAAATTGATTAGCCTTCCAATATGATAACACATCCAAGCTAATATTTCTTCTGTCAATCCTTGGATCCTCTAAATATAATTCAAGCTGAGTCTTTTGTGGCACAACCACTTCATGAAAAGTATCAAATTCCTAACAATATTATAAAATAAATAATATCAATAAATATACAAAAGAATATAAACAATTACAAGACAAATAATTATGTTAACTTACACTCAAAACATCTCTAGATGTAGTAGAAATTGAGGTTTCATCAATTGTCTCACTCCCACCATCTCTAGCCCTCCTTGTTGAAGAAATAGATGAATAGTTTCTGATTCCATCATTTGCATACTCATTAAACAAGGAAACCAATTTGTCTTTCACCTTTGTGGATTCGTTCACCCTATCATCACCATACAACTTATTGTAGCACCATTCAACAAAACTCATCTTATATCTAGGATCCAAAATGACAGCTATGGCTAAAATCATACTAAATTCAGACCAATATTTGTCAAATTTAGTGAACATCTTTTCAGCCATATTCACAATATAAGCATCATCACTTTTCAATCCTTTTTGTAATGTCAGATGTGCAGTAAAAACATAAGGAAAGTAAAGATTTGCAGTTGGATGCTTGGTTTTAGAGAAGACGCAAGTAATATCATAAAATACATGCAAGAACTCATTGATCTTTTCTATCCTATCCCATTCATCTCTAGATGGACAATATTTGTAGTTGGAATCACTTAACTCAAGGTGCATGAAGGCACATTTATAGAAAAGTGCACTATCAAGCATGAGAAAAGTAGAATTCCATCTTGTTGGAACATCTTGCCTACAACCTCTTCTAGATGCAAGAGAACTTTGAGCAACACACTGCAAAAATTTTTGTTTCCTTGCTTGTGACCCCTTCACATACTTAACACTTTCCCTAACTTTCACAATAGATGCATCAACCTCTTTCAATCCTTCTTGAACTATCAAATTTAATATGTGAGCATAACATCTCACATGAAAAAACTCACCATTGCATAAAAGTCCACCTCCAATCAACAGTTGATCTCTCAAAAATTGAACACAAACATCATTTGCAGAAGCATTATCCAATGTAATTGAAAAAAATTTCCCATCTAACCCCCAATCCTTCAAAAAGGTGTGAATTTTTTCAGCCAATGAGATTCCAGTATGTGGAGGTGGCATAAACCCAAAATTTAGAACTCTTTTATGCAGATGCCAACTCTTGTCAACAAAATGTGCAGTCAAACATATAAATCCATTAGTGTTTAAAGAAGTCCTTAAATCAGATGTTAAACTAACTCTACTGGTATTCTTCTTTAACATATTCAAGCATCTATCTTTCTCCCTTTTATGCAACTTAACACAATCAGCCTTCACTGTGTTTCTAGTTATAATATTCAAATCCGCACGCAAATATAGAAGAAGAGCTCTAATGCCTTGCCATTCAGTAAATTGAAATGGCAAATCATGCATAATAATGGCAGCTATCAATAACTCCCTAAATTTCTCATGGTCAAATTTAGGCTCTAAACTGAAGGAGCTATTTTGAGTTGAAAGCATCATCTGCCCAACATCCCTAGTATCTCTTCTCACACATCCATCCAAATGTCGCTTTAAATTACCAGTGCCATATTTACTATCAGCCATGTATAATTGATCACAATACTTACATTTGGCTTGAATTTTACATCCATCCTTATTTATTGGAATGCGCTCGAAGTGTTGCCAAACCTTGGATACTAACTTTCTCGGTTTCTTTGTTGGCGCCTTTGTGCCTGTTGACCCAGCTATATTATCACCCTCAACATTTGCATCTTGAACATCAACCTCGTGATCCATTATATTCTCTCCACTGCTGTTGTGTGATTCAAAGTCCATCTACATGTAAAAAGGAGAAGTTAGAATATCTATTATATAAATGAGAAAGCAAAATTCAGAATTTACATATTATATGGATCACAAAGTTAAAAAGTTTCATGCACAAACTATTCCAATGCAGTTCCAAAGACTAGTGTAAGCAATAGCAACTTTAAAAATACATGGCAATGCAATAGGAAATATCCAAGTGCTAATGCAGATTGCCAAGTCTCTAAAAAAAAGACATGTTTGTAAGAACTACTGCCAACTATAGCAAGTAATTTATGGAACCAGGATTATGGAAACTTGCAGCGAAGACCAAAAAATTAAGAACTACTGACATGTTTGTAAGAAATTCCCATTCTTCCAGTTCTATACTCTAATCATTTTCTTATGCTTTCAAAGCATGCCTTCTAGAACACAGTCTAGGTAATAACTTCTGCTCTTAGGAAAGACATACCCAAATATAAAGAGACTACTCTAATGATACTCTCTATGAGAGTTCCTCATAGAGTCTCTTTGTGGGTTTGTTCATTGCGAGCTATACCCTTATAGGTCTACCCACGACTTTAGCTAAGACATCTCCATATCTGTAGCACATGAGGTCTATACCTTGTATCCATATACAAGTAGATAAGTCGTGCTAGTCTTACCCGAGATTACTGACCCCATTCTCAGTATCTCTAGACTAGGAACATAAAATTAGGAATAAACATCCGGTATTCTTAAATCCTCATGATTGTGATCTCATCACAGATACTCAAGAGATACCTATTTTATTCCACGGGGTTTATCAAGTTATTCATAATATATTAACATTAATATCGAGACAGAATTATGAAACAAGATAAAGAGTGCTTTTATTTATTTGCGACAATATTAAAAAGGTCTACATCTATGTCCTTATTTAATCATAAGATTGTCTCTAGGACACCCAAATACTAACACCATCTACCCTTAACTACATAAAAAACTACTCTAGCATACTGAAAAGAAAAATAACAATAAAGAAAAGAGAACCCCAAGCCTCCATTGGTGTGATGTTGACTTGGTTTCTCAGTGTTCCAGCGCTCCGCAACAGGATTCCTCCTTCAGTCTTGGTGTAATGCTCTGGAATTGTGTATTGGTCTTGACCCCAAGCTCCTTATTTATAGCTTTTTTGGGGTTGTATTCTTCATCTAATTTTCCAATGAATCCATATAATACTTGTTTTTGATTTCATCTTGTTTCCTTTTTCATGTAAAATCTTGGAGATTTGGTTGATGAATTAGAGTTTTAATTCTTCGTTGTAACCTGCTTCAATCTTCTCAGGAATCATCTTGATTTGTTTCCTTTTTACTTCTATAACATAATTGGGCAAATCTTCATTAAATCTCAGCGGAATTTTGCCAAATCTTGTTGTCTGGTCCGTGTTTGGTTGCTCAAGCGCGCTACAGAGCACTTGAGCGCTCTGAATTGCTGAAATTTTCTGGAGTTGCTGCCCATGCGCACTCAAGCGGCCATTTGGGCGCTTGAGCGTGCTTTTGTGCGCTTGAGCACCGTGATGTGCCCAATTTGTCTGTTTTCACTGTTTTCATGCGCTTGAACGTCCATGTGTGCACTTGAGCGTGCTATTCTGGACCTTGAATTGTAATATTTAAGCTTCCTTTGATCCATATTGATCCTTCACTTCTCCGTCATGATTTCTTTAGCACTTTTAGCACCAATTCTTGTGGTTTTTCCTTCAAAATGCAAATATTATCAAGACGTCAGCTCAATTTCCTATCTTATGACTTAAATGCCTATAAACCTTGAATTCCATGCAATCTATGAAGTATTTCTCATATAATTTAGCCTAAAAACGTGGTAAACCAAAGGTTTATCAGCTTTCTTCCTTGCGGTAATGGCACAAATTCCCAAATCCTATTCTTATGAAGAGCTTCAATTTCTTCCTGCATTGCTGTCATCCACAATGATGCATCCGAGCTAGTTGTTGCTTCTCGGAACGTTGATGGCTCTCCATATTCTGTTAGAAGACAGTATGCAACATTTCCCTCCATAATGTAGTCGGACTGCCAGGTTGGTGTTTTCTTCTCACGAGCTGACCGTCGAACTTCTGCAGTTTCAGACTCAACTAGTTCTTGCTCCTCGTGTTCTGTGGTTACTTCAGAAGAATCTGGTTGTCCATATTCGCCTTCCACCTAAATCGTCAATTTTTCAAAATTGTTAGCCAAAGTGCTACTTACATTTTTCTCCTGCAGCTTATCTTCTGCAAATAGTACATCTCTGCTGATAACGACACTGTGGGCAATAGGATCCCACAGCCGATACCCTTTAACTCCATCAGCATACCCTAAGAATCTGCACTTTCTGGATTTTGGATCCAGCTTTGTGACTTCTTGGGTGTTGTACATCACGAACACATGACTCCCAAATGTGTGCAGGTGTGAATAATCAACTGGCTAACTAGTCCACATCTCCATCGGTGTCTTCAGATCAATCGCCGTTGATGGTGAGCGATTAATCACATAACAGGCAGTGTTGACTACTTCAGCCCAAAATGACTTCGCCATACTTGCAGTCCTCAACATAGCTCTAGTTCTTTCGAGTAGAGTTTTGTTCATCCGCTCTGCCACTCCATTCTGCTGTGGAGTGTATACCACCGTGAATTGCCTTCTGATGCCTTCTTGATTACAGAAGGCATTAAATTCATCACCTGTATATTCTCCACCATTGTCTGTCCTGAGACACTTGACCTTCTTCTCCGTCTCCACTTCTATCTACGCTTTGAATTTCTTGAAGACTGAAAATACATCTGCCTTCCTCTTGATTGGGTACACCCAACATCTCCTGGAATAATCATCAATAAAGGATACAAAGTACTTTGCTCCTCCCAGGGACATAACTGGTGCTTGCCATACATCAGAGTGAATTAATTCCAGAATATTTTTACTTCTAGAATTAGATGCAGTGAACTTCAATCTATGTTGCTTACTTGTAACACAATGCTCACAAAATGGTAAAGTTACCTTTGTGAGACCAGGGAGTAGTTTCTGTTCAGCTAGAATTTTCAAACCTTGTTCTGATATGTGGCCCAATTTGCGATGCCACATCTTTGTTATATCTACCTCAGAATTGGTTGATGCAACAGATGCTTCTGCCTCTAGATGCGTCTCTCCCATAAGCCCATACAAGTTTGCTGCAACCCTCTCAGGCTTCATCACCACAAGCGCTCCTTTGATGATCTTCATCACTTTGTTTTGAATACGGGTTTTACAATCATTTTCATCAAATTTCCCTAAAGACAATAAGTTTTTCTTCAAGCCCTTCACATGCCGCACATTTTGGATTGTGCGAATCGTTCCATCATACATCTTTACCTTGATGGTGCCAACTCTAGCAATCTCTAAGGTATGATCATTTCCCATGTACACAAACCCTCTAGAGATAGGTTTATATGAATGAAACCAATCTCTCCGAGAAGTCATATGCCATGCTGCTCCTGAATCCATTATCCATGCATCAACGAGCTCCAATCTATCCTTAGACACCATTGCTGCTTCACTGTATAGAACATTTCCATCGGCAACACATCCTTGAGAAGTTGATGCTTCTGAAGTCTTGTCTCCACCACTCCTTAGTCGACACTCATTTTTATAGTGTCCTTTCTTGCCACAGTTGTAACACATGACAAATTTCTTACCCCTAGATTTTGACCTTCCTTGTCCGTGACTCCCACTGGAACCACGTTCCATTGACCGCCTTCTTGTCATCGTCAAGGCCTCCGCTTGATGCGAACTTGCCAGCCTTTCTTCTTTTCTTATTCTCCGTCTTTCTTCTTCAAGAACTGCGGCAACAACACTGTCAAACACCAGGGATTCAGTGTTATTGGTGATGTTGATGATGAGTTGGTCATATGAATCTGAAAGACTCTGGAGTAGAATTTATGCACGCTAAGATACCTCAATACTATGTCCCAATGATGTAAGTTGAGAACATAGAGAGGTCAGAGTATTGATGTGCTCTGTTATTGAAGTGGATTCAGACATCCGAAGCGTGTAAAGCTTCCTCTTCAGAAATATTTTGTTGTGAAGTGACTTGGACGAGTATAGTTTTGTGAGGTGATCCCATATCTCCTTGGCTGTTTTCTTTTCCTCTATCCCGGTGATAAACCCTTTGTTTCATCAGATTTTTAAGCATGAATTAGTATCAATTTGTGTGATTAAATGAATGGAAAAGAGGTTAATATCCTGGAAAGCCCTCAAATACAAGTTCTGAAAGCTTTGTTGAAAATTTACATTGTTCTTGTAGGGAAATGAAGCTCAAAGAAGCAAATGAGAGAAGGAAGAAGATTCTGAAGAATAGGAAATGCTAAGTGTTAAGCGCTAAAACGTCCAAACAGAACGTTTTAGCGCGCTGCTGCATATTGAGGCCTTAAATTGCTGGTGCCGAGCGCTAAAACGTCCAATGCAAGGGTTTTAGCGCTCTACTGTGGGAAAAGATTCTGGTCTTGAGCGCTAAAACTTCCTGATCAAACGTTCTAGCGCTCTGCTGTTGGAAAATACTCTGGTCTAGAACGCTAAAACGTCTCAGTCAAACGTTTTAGCGTTAAAGACAGTTAAAAGCAGTTGGACATTCGTCAAACATGAACGCTAAAACGTCCAATAGTGAACGTTTTGGTGCCCATGTCAGTTTCTGGTTGTTATTCAGTTGTATTTTGTAACTCTATAAAAGGCAAGGGCCTTCACATTTGGACAGATTCTCTCCTATTCTATCTCAGATCCTCTGATCTGACTCTTCACTTCCTCTGACTTTCCAAATTCTTTAAGACTTTGTTGGTTTATTAGTTAGTACATTGTATGTAATTGTAATTGAAGATTGAAGACTCAACCATCATGACAATGGAGTTTGAGCTTTCCTCTTCTCTTGTTTATTCTTTTATTATGTCTGAGTAGAGTCTTTGTAGTCTGATTCAATGGAACTCAAGTGTGAATTTATGAATGGTTAATTGAATATTTTTTTTACCTATTATGTGATGATATGAAGTTGTCTTTATTAATTCTTTCCATCAAGGGAATAATGTGGAACAGGGATGTTTACATTGTTTCTGTAATTGACAATTTAATCATCAGTGTTCTGGTATTCAAGGGATTGATGCTAGGATTCTGATGTGATCTTAAGATCTTAGTGTTTAATGTATGTATTAAGAAGGGAATCACCATGGGATTGGGGTTTTTGATTAATGTATCAATCAGGATAGAAAGGGATTACATTCTGATGATAAGAAAAAGGTTGATTAACATCACATAGGAGATAACTTATAATGGGATTGATTCATACATAAGTTAATGCCTGAGGGATATTGATGTCTGACTACTTGTTTTTAAAATTATAATTCACATTTTATTTGTTTCACTAAGTTTTAATTTAATTCAATTTCTGGTGATAATAATCAATGCAATCAATAAATTTTTTTCTTATTCAACTTAAAAGTGTATATGGTTAGTCGGTGTTTGAACACAAATCTTCGTGGGAATAATCTTTACTCATCATTTTATTACTTGTATGAATAGTACACTTGCTAAAGTTGCAACAAGTTTTTGGCGCCATTGCCGGGGATTTGTTCTTCAACATTGACAGACACCATTAATATTTAAGATTGAGTCTTTTATTTTTCAGCAATTTATATTTTGTGTGAATTTTTGTTCAATTTCAATTCTGGTGTATGCGAGGTACTATTAATCCCAACTCTTTGTTGTTTGATCCAGAATTAGAAAAGACAATTAGGAAGAACATGAAGGCAGCAAGACAATGAAAGCTACAAGAAAGGGGTGAAGCCAGTGTGACAATTCAGGAAGAAGTCATGGCAGAAAATCATGTGCCACCACCACAGAGAACACTGGGAGATTACATGACTCCCACAGTCATTCCACCGATTGGGAGTGTTGTTCGACCAACTGTGGAGCCTAATAATTTCGAGTTGAAACCTACACTAGTACAATTGGTGCAGAAGGAACAATTTGCTGGTACAAGTGCAGAAGATCCATATCTGCACATTGAAATTTTTTTACTATTGAGTGATACGGTGAAGATCAATGGTGTGACCAGAGATGCTATCTTGTTAAGGTTGTTCACTCATTCACTGAAGGATGATGCTAGGAGATGGTTACAATCTTTACCACAAGGAAGTATCACAACTTGGGATTATCTGCAGACCAAGTTCTTGGTCAGGTTCTTTTCAGCATCCAAGAGGGTAAAATTGAAGGATGGGATTACAGGGTTCAAGAAAAAAGAGTCAGAGTCTATCTATGAGGCTTGGGAGAGGTTCAAGACACTTTTGAGGAAATATCCACAACATGGTATAGAAGTGTGGAATCAAGCAGCAATATTTCTCCAAGGGTTGACAACCAACACAAGGACATTGGTGAATGCCACAGCTGGTGGTTCATTGACAACCAAAACTCCTCAGGAAGCCCTTGACATATTTGAGTCCCTAGCATCTCAGGAGTTTGACAATGCTCCGGTGAATGACAGAAGAACGGGAATTATAAAACTTGATGGCTATGATGCTTTGTTAGCCAAGAATGATCAGATGATGCAGATGTAGAAACAACAACAGCAGTTGGATACTCTCACTAAGCAGCTATCTTCTCAGAAGGTTGCTTCTGTAGACACTAATTCTGTGTGTGCAATTTGTGGGAAAAGCCATGTTATGGATGATTGTGATTATGGTGGATCAGTTAAACAAGCAGAAGTAAATGAGGTATGGTATGATCAGAGGAACCATAACAACCAGGGGCGAAATTTGTATGTTCCACCATGGAAGAACAAGAATCAACAACCAGGGTTTAGTTATAGTTCCAATCATCAGTTGAATCCTCCACTACATCCTCCTCCACCACATTCTCCACAACAAGGTGATACATCTGCATGGAAGAAAGCTTTTGCCCAGTTATCAAAGACTACTCAAGATTATATTCAGGGGTCAAATTATTTCAGAGAAGAAACTTTTGCTTTCATGCAAGAGACAAAAATATCATTCAGGAACCAGGAAGCATCCATCCGGAATTTGGAGACCCAAATTGGTCAATTGTCTAGACAGATATCAAATAGGCCATAGGGAAGTTCCCTGGTGATACCATGGTGAATCCAAAGGAGCATTGCAAGTCCATAATTACAAGAAGTGAACTTGTACTTCAACTGGTTAAGAAGAAAGTGGAAGAAAAGAAAGATGAGGAAGAAGTTATTGTCGAAGAAGAAGAAGAAGGAAAAGTTGAGAAAGATAAGAAAGAAAATGAGGTAATAGTTGAAAATAATTCTTCACCCAAGAAGTTAATGAAGTGGGAGAAGAAGAAGATGGATGACAAGCAGGACCAGCCAGTTAATATATCTCCATATGCCAAAGTCCCTTATCCTCAGAGGTTGAAGCAAGAAATTCAGAAGCAGCATTATGCAAGGTTTCTGGATATTTTCAAGAAATTACAGATCAACATTCAATTTGCTGAAGCCTTGGAGAACATGCCTCACTATGCAAAATTCATGAAGGATCTTTCTTCTGTCTAAGAAAAGGAAGTTGAAAGATGGTGAGACTGTGGCTTTAACGGAGGAGTGTAGTGCCCTGATTCAGAAGAAGCTTCCTCCAAAGTTGAAAGACCCAGGAATTTTCAACATCCCTATTGCCATTGGAGATGTGGAAGTAGGAAAAGCACTTTGTGATTTGGGGGGCAGTATAAATTTGATGCCATTGTCTGTCTGTAGAGCTTTGGGAATTAACAAGTTAAAAGGTACTAATGTTATTCTGCATCTAGCAGATAGATCAATCAAGAGACCTGAAGGGGTGGTAGAAGATGTTTTGGTCAAAGTAGATAAGTTCATTTTCCCTGTGGATTTTGGTATACTTGATATGGAAGAGGAGGATACTGAAAGTCCTCTACTCCTAGGGAGACCATTCTTAGCAACTACAAGATCCCTGATTGATGTTGAACAAGGGAAGTTGATGCTAAGGGCGAATGAAGAAACAGTTACCATAGATGTGTTTGAAGCCATTAAACATCCTGTTGATGTGGAGGATTGTTTCAGAATTGATATCATACAGGAAGTTGTGGAAGAAGTGACAGGAGAAGAAAACTCTTCACTTGAGGAGGACAAATTCAAGGAAGAGATGAGTGTGGAATTTTATCAGGAGGAACCAGTAGTCGAAGAGTTGGAAAAGAAGGTAGATGACATTCCCAAGGGAGCACCCAAGGTGGAACTGAAAGAACTACCTTCAAATCTTAAGTATATGTTCCTTGAAGATGATCAAACTTACCCAGCCATTATCAATGCATTGTTGTCTGAAAGCGAGGAAGTGAAGTTGATTGAGGTGCTCAAAAAGAACAAGACAGCCATGGGCTAGTCTTTTTCAGATCTTAAGGGTATCAACCCTTCCTTCTGTACTCATAAGATATTGATGGAAAAGGAGGTTAAACCAGTGAGGTAACCACAGAGAAGACTCAATCCTACTATGAAGAAAGTAGTGAGGAAGGAGGTGGTGAAGTTGCTGGATGCTGGAATGATCTACCCTATCTCAGACAGTGCTTGGGTGAGTCCAGTTCAGACGGTGCCTAAGAAAGGAGGAATGACTGTGGTGAAGAATGAGAATAATGAACTGATCCCTACAAGAACAGTCACTGGCTGGAGGATGTGCATTGATTACCGAAGACTCAACAAAGCAACCCGGAAGGACCATTTTCCTATTCCATTCCTGGACCAAATGCTGGAGAGATTGGTAGGGCATGCCTTCTACTGCTTCTTAGACGGATACTCAGGCTACAATCAGATAGCTGTGGCTCCAGAAGATCAGAAGAAAACTCCATTTACTTTCCCATATGGAATCTTTGCATACCGGAGGATGCCTTTCGGCTTATGTAATGCACCAACAACTTTTCAAAGGTGCATGCTTTCCATATTCTCAGACATGGTAGAAAGATGCATTGAAATTTTTATGGGTGATTTTTCAGTATTTGGTCCTACTTTTGATGCATGTCTAGAAAACTTGGATAATGTTTTAAAAAGATGCCAAGATTGTAATCTTGTTTTGAACTGGGAGAAATGTCACTTCATGGTGACCGAGGGTATTGTTTTGGGACACAAGGTGTCCAATAGAGGGATTGAAGTGGATAAAGCCAAGATCTCTGTTATTAAGAAACTACCCCCTCCCATAAATGTTAAAGGTGTGAGAAGTTTTCTAGGTCATGCAGGATTTTATAGACGTTTTATAAAAGATTTTTCCAAGATTGCAAAACCTTTATGCAAATTGTTAGGAAAGGATCAAGAGTTTGTGTTTACTGATGACTGCCTGCATGCATTTAATATTTTGAAAGAAAAGTTGATCACTGCACCAATAATCATGGCACCTAATTTTTCATTGCCTTTTGAGTTGATGTGTGATGCAAGTTATTATGCTGTGGGAGTAGTGCTAGGTCAAAGAAAAGACAAATTATTGCATGTCATTTACTATGCCAGTAAAATTCTTAATGAGGCACAAAAGAATTATGCTACTACAGAAAAAGAGTTATTGGCAATTGTGTATGCATTTGACAAATTCAGGACATATCTGCTAGGGTCAAAGGTTATTGTTTACACTGACCATGCAGCTTTAAAGTATTTGTTAACAAAGCAGGATGCTACGCCCAGGTTACTCCGATGGATGTTACTTCTGTAAGAGTTTGAAGTGGAAATCAAAGACAAAAAAGGAGTTGAAAACTTGGTGGCTGATCACTTATCCAGGATCACAGAGACAAATTTACAAGAGGGACCGGAAGTGGTGATTAAGGAAGAGTTTCCTGATGAGCAAATACTGGCCATAAGCACAAAGTTGGTGCAGGATCAGGTCTTGACAATTAATACTCCACCGTGGTTTGCTGATTTTGCCAATTACAAAGCTGCTGGAGCCATGCCTAAGGATTTCACCTGGTAACAGAGGAAGAAATTTCTGCATGATATGAGAAGATACATCTGGGATGACCCATACCTCTTCTACAGGTGTTCAGATGACGTTGTATACCAGAGGAGGAACAAAAAAATGTCTTATGGCACTGTCATGGTTCAGCTTATGGTGGACACTTTGCAGGTGAAAGAACAACAGCAAAAATCTTGATGAGTGGTTTCTATTGGCCCACATTGTACAAGGATGCTCGAAAGTATGTGGAAGCATGTGACAATTGCCAGAGGACTGGTATCATCTCCAGGAGACATGAAATGCCTTTGAACAATATACTGGAGGTGGAAATTTTTGATGTTTGGGGTATGGATTTCATGGGGACCTTTTCCCTCTTCCTACTCAAACAAGTATATCTTGGTGGCAATTGATTATGTGTCAAAATGGGTTGAAGCCATAGCCACACAAACAAATGACTCTCGGGTTGTTATTGCATTTCTGAAAAAGAACATATTTGTGAGATTTGGAGTCCCAAGAGCCATAATCAGTGATGGGGGAACTCATTTTGACAACAGGTTGGTAGAGGCTGTCCTTACAAAATATGGAGTCAGGCATAAGATAAGTACCCTGTACCATCCACAAACTTGTGGTCAGGTTCAAATTTCTAACAGAGAACTTAAGCGAATACTGGAGAAGATTGTTGGAAATGCTAGGACTCAATGGTCCAAGAAACTTGATGACACTTTGTGGGCATAGCGGACAGCAATTAAGACTCCTATTGGAATGTATCCATTTCAGTTGTTGTTTGGGAAAACATGTCATTTTTCCGTGGGATTGGAGCATAGAGCATTGTGGGCTGTTAAGTTTTTAAACTTTGATTCAAAAGCAGCAGGTGAGAAAAGGCTATTGCAATTGGATGAACTGGATGAATTTTGTCTTTTTGCATATGAAAGTGCAAGCTTATACAAAGAGAAGACCAAGCTATGGCATGACAGGAAGATCACACCCAGGGATTTCAAGGTGGGAAATCAAGTTCTGCTATTCAACTCCAGGTTGAAATTGTTTCTCCTAGTGCCAGAGATCTGTATGATAGGATATGTCAAATGTGAAGGCCTTTTTGCTTTTTATAGTTTTATAAATTATAACTGAAAACTAACATGGGCGCTAAAGCGTTCATAAATGGGCGTTTTAGCGTCCATGTTTGACGGATGCCCAACTGCTTTTAACTAACTTGGGCGCTAAAACGTGAACTGTTGAACGTTTTAACGTCCATGTCTGGTGAATGCTCAACTGCTTCCAACTGACTCCAACGCTAAAACACTTGGTTTGGACGTTTTACCGTTCGAGACCAGAGTCTTTTTCCAACAGCAGGGCGCTAAAACGTTTGATCAGGAAGTTTTAGCGCCCAAGATCGGCAACTTTTGTCCTCAGATTGCAGCAGCGCGCTAAAACATTCTGTGTGAACGTTTTAGCGCTCAGCACCAACAACTTTTTTCCTTCGTTTGCAGCAGCGCTCTAAAATGTTCTATGTTGACGTTTTAGCGCTCAACACTTAGGCATTGCTCCCTTTCTCCAGAATCTTCTTCTTTCTTTCTGTTGCTCCTTAAGCTTCATTTCGCTACAAGACAGTGTAATTTTTCAACAAATCTTTCAGAACTTGTACTTGAGGGAATTCCAGGAAATTAACCTCTTTTTCATGCAATTAATCACACAAATTGATATTAATTCATGCTGAAAAACCTGATGAACTAGGGGTTTATCACAATTCCCAGATTTGGACATTGCTGTCCTCAGTGATGATATTACAACAGAGAAAGATTCAAGATTCTTTACAAATGAAACTCATGAAGATGGACTTCAATTAACAACAGATCATATTGATACAACTTACAACCATGCAATCTCTTATTTCTTATGACTTGCCCAACATCATATGTGGCTTTTCAACAGATCAGTAAAGATGATATACAAAGACTTTTCAAACAAAAACACCCCCTCACTAGGAACTTCTCAAAAATTGTGAGAATTTAACTCTCTTGCACACTAGTGTTTAAGGATGTACTTATCACTCACTCTTCACTGTACTCAAACTGCCATATGCTTGCCTATCTTCTCATTGTTCACAGTAACAACAATTTATAAGGTAAATCAGAAAGGGCTTGGTATGATTGGCAGTGAGGCTTGGTATGTGGCTTGACTAGAGGTAAGAATTTCTGTAAAAGGGGAAGTTCAGATCAAATGAATCAGATTCAGATAAGAGGGAATTCACAGTATTCATCAATTTCTTCCTAATTCCCCCAACTTTCTTCCTTTTCATTCCTTGTTCTTTTCTTTGAACCTTTCTTCCTCCTTTTTTTCCTGACACTTTGTGTCTTTAACAATTTTTTTTTCTTTTTCCTTCAGACACTTTGTGTCTTTAATACTTCCCTCTGTCTATTCCAAACACTTTGTGTTTCATACCCTTTTCTTTCTTTTCATTCTTTCTTTCCTTTATTTCCAACACCTTGTGCATTCACTTATTGCAAAAACATTTTCCTCCCCACAGAACACTCCATCCCTTATCACTTATCTGAAACTTTTAATCTGAAGGATTGGAATAACTGTGGTCCTTGGTTGTATAGACAACAGGCTAGGCTCAAAGTTTTCATGCAATAGGAACTTAAAGGTTGGTCATTTGACTTTCTGGTTCAAGAAGGGAATGCCTCAATCATTTCTACCCTATACATCATCAACTATTCCATGCAAGAAACAAGGCAAGTTCTAGAGTTACTCATGCAGTGAAATGCTCTCTGAACAAAATTTTCTGTATATGCTCAATTTCCTCACAGTTCAGAGTGCATGCTTGACTTTCTCTCTATGCATCAAAACTAATCTCTATACTCTTACACATTGAATGAGTCATGCAATCATTTCATTTCTCAACATGCAAGGCATAAGATTGTATCCTTAATTTGATCAATCATCTAAAATTCTGATCAGTCAAATCCTCATATAATTTCATATAAAAAACTGAATTCCAAATTCTGAATTACAACTAAAATCTAAATTATACTAAAAACTTATTCACAAAGAAAAAATAAAGGAAAAGAGATTGAGATGTTTCCCTGTTTTGGCTCATCCACTCGTGTGACATCTCCATGAAGTTCACATGCCATTCAATCAAACCCCAATTCCCATATTTAAACGTTGCTGTCCCCAGCAACTAATTTAAATCTAAAACAGCAGTGGATCACTGAAACACATTCATATATAATTCAATAGCATCAGTACTATCAAAATGTGTATCAAGCAAAACAGTGAATCTCAATGTACTTAACCAATGTACAAAATAACCAAAATAACAAAATGTAAACAATGTAATCCAAAATAAAACCATATAAAGTGAAAAATGTAAAACTGTAGGAGTCTAGTCATTCTCTGACTCCTCATCATCAGAAAAGAGAAGATCTGATCCTGAATCAGCAGCAGGTAATAGGTTGTACTCAGCATCAGCAACCCTGTCCTCATCCATGGCAAAAGTATCACCAACAATCTGATCATCAGCAGCAGTGGCATGTGTAGCTGTGGCATCAGCAGCAGTCCAAGCAGAAGCAGTAGCATCAGCTGGCTGGGCAGAAGTAGCAGCATCAGCAGTCTCTCCTTCATCAGCATGATCATCATAATGGGTGCAGACAGCTTCCTCAAAAGCATCCTCCTCCTCGGAATGAGGGTAAACAGCAGCTGGAATGCAGCTATCTCTAAACCCTGGGCCTCATAGAGATCTGTCAGCATCTTAATCATGTGAGTCTGAAACAATTGCTGACTCGTCTGTATAAACTTTAGACGGCAACGTAAATGTCCCAAACGAATGTCACTGTTGATCAGCCACTGCTCCCCTGATCTTATCCTTTGTTCGATCTCAGAATCCTCCTCAGCCATGGGTTTCCTGCCAGGTGTCAGCCCTGTGGGTCCTTCTCCTCCAATCTTCAACTGTCCCCTGATCAACTTAGCATCAATGGTAGGGTGTAATTTGACTGGCACCCCATTATCAGTAACATCCACACCAAATTTCTGGCACAGAAGCTGGATCAGAGAACATAGACCCAAAGCATGTGAACTGCTATCAGAGTGGGCCATATCATAGATGCTGTCCTGAAGAAGGATGGGAAGCTCCACTTTCCCTTTAGTCATAATAGTGTGAATCAAGACAGCTCTCATCAGAATTACCTCCACTTGGTTGGAGGAGGGCATAACATTTGAGACTACAAAATGGAACCAGACTCTAGCTTCCCCATTCAGCTGCCTCAACCAAAGCAATTTAGGATTCACCTTATCCTTGGTCGTCTCCCATTTTTCACCGGGCTTGGCTATGGTTTGCAATACAGGCTCAGCTGCCCCCATTTTGGTCCAAGTCTCAAATTTTGGGCTGCTTCTCCTAGGAGGAATTTCTACCTTCTGCCAATTCCTCCTAAACTCACAACTGGTGTTATTAATGTAATCAGAGTGCCTGATGTGCAGAAGCTTCTGAATAGTGTGGGCATCATATTTGACTTTCTTGGCCCTCACGCAGCTGGTGAAATGCCTCTTGCCACCCTCATCACCATTGTATGCATTAGCATAAAATTCCCGTGATATGGCCGGGCTGCTGTCCACCAGAATCTCACCAAAAGTTACCCAGTCCCTCTTTTCCAACTGGGACTGAAACTCAGGATACTCATCCTTTTCCAGTATGAACTTCCTCTCCCTAACAAATGGCCTGGAAGAAGTCTTTGTGGTGAAACAGACCTCGTGCTCAGCACTCTTCCAAAAATGGGCATC
The DNA here is from genome assembly GCF_033153095.1 of Gastrolobium bilobum. NCBI lineage: Eukaryota > Viridiplantae > Streptophyta > Magnoliopsida > Fabales > Fabaceae > Gastrolobium > Gastrolobium bilobum. The sequence continues at coordinate 132,911 of NW_026895521.1, forward strand.
ATATGTAGGTGGAGGTGGTGTAGATTCAGAAGCCTGAGGTACCCTGGACCTCTTTTTTCCAGTCTTCTTGGGTGGAGGTGTAAACATGATCCTGAAAATCAAAAGAAATAAGTCAGTATAGCCAGTATAGCATTTGAAAACATGGGATCCAATTCCCATATTTAGAATTGAAGTAGTGATGGAATTGGATCCAAATCATGCAAGTAAACACCCTCACAATGCCCAAAACCAGAACCCTCAATTATGCATGTAGCAGGGCCTGGGCGCTCAAACGTTCACACTGAGCGTTTTAGCGTTCTGGCCTTAAACGTGTATAAAACTGGCCGAGCGCTAAAACATTGGGTGACCAGCGTTTTAGCGTCCTGGCTTTTCTGGGTCAGGCATTCTGTCGAACACCTTGTGTGTGTGTGTGTGTGTGTGTGTGTGTGTGTGTGTGTGTGTGTGTGCATATGGCATATTGTGTAAACCGATTGGGGATACCCCTCATCCCCAAAAACGTTTAAACCAAGCGTTTTAGCGCCCAGGACCAGAAAATGTGCACATGTTGTGTGCAGCACCGCGCTAAAACGGTCACGTCTGAATGTTTTAGTGCTCTGGACTAGAAAAAACAAACTTCACACATAAATATAAATTGCTGAAAATAAAAGATTCAATCTCAAAATATTAATGGTGTCTGTCAATGTTGAAGAACAAATCCCCGGCAACGGCGCCAAAAACTTGTTGTGGATTTAGCATGTGTACTAGTCAAACAAGTAATAAAATGATGAGTAAAGATCGTTCCCACGAGGATTTGTGTCAAGCACTGATTAACCATATGTACTTAAGTTGAATCAACCAAAATTCATTAATTGCATTGATTTCTTGTCACCAAAAATTTAATTTGAATTGCATAAAAACTAGATAAACAAATAGAATGTGATTATAATTTAAACAAGTAGCCAGACATCAATTTCCCTCAAGCATGAATATATGGATGAACCAATTTCCATAATGAATTATCTACTATGTGATGTTGATCAACCTTTTTCTTATCATCAAGATGTAATGTCTTACTACCCTGATTGATACATTAATCAGAAACCCCAATGTCTTGGTGATTCCCTTCTTAATACATGCATTAATTACTAAGGTCTTAAGATCACATCAGAATCCTAGCATCAATGTCTTGACTACTAGAACACTGATGATGAAGTTGTCAGATACAGAAACAATGTAAACATGTCTGTTCTACACTATTCCCTTCGTAGAAATAATTAATCAAGACAACTTCAAACAATCACATAAGAGAAAAACAAAATATCTAATTAACCATTCATAAATTCACACTTGAGTTCCATTGAATCAGACTACAAAGGACTCTACTTAGACATAATGAAAATATAAACAAGAGAAGAAGAAAGATCAAACTCCATTGTCATGATAGTTGAGTCTTCAATCTTCAAGTACAATTACATAAAGAAGTACTAACTATTACATAAACTAATCCTAAGGAATTTGGAAATTCAGAGAGAATTAGGAGTCAGATCAGATCTATGAAAGATTTGATCTGATCTCCCCTCTCCTAGTGTCAGAGATCTGTATGATAGGATATGTCAAATGTGAACGCCCTTTTGCCTTTTATAGTTTTACAAATTATAACTGAAAACTAACATGGGCGCTAAAGCGTTCATAAATGGGCGTTTTTGCGTCCATGTTTGACGGATGCCCAACTGCTTTTAACTAACTTGGGCGCTAAAACATGAATTGTTGAACGTTTTAACGTCCATGTCTGGTGAATGCTCAACTGCTTCCAACTGACTCCAACGCTAAAACACTTGGTTTGGACATTTTAGCGTTCGAGACCAGAGTCTTTTTCCAATAGCCGGGCGCTAAAATGTTTGATCAGGAAGTTTTAGCGCCCAAGACCAGCAACTTTTGTCCTCAGATTGCAGCAGAGCGCTAAAACGTTCTGTGTGAACGTTTTTGCGCTCAGCAGCAGCAAATTTTGTCCTTCGTTTGCAGCAGCGCGCTAAAACATTCTGTGTGGACGTTTTAGCGCTCAACACTTAGGCATTGCTCCTTTTCTCCAGAATCTTCTTCTTTCTTTCTGCTGCTCCTTAAGCTTCATTTCCCTATAAGACAGTGTAATTTTTCAACAAAGCTTTCAGAACTTGTACTTGAGGGAATTCCAGGAAATTAACCTCTTTTTCATCCAATTAATCACACAAATTGATACTAATTCATGCTGAAAAACCTGATGAACTAGGGGTTTATCAGTGCTCATATCCGGATCACACACCACGACCCTAGGTCAACTGGAACTCCCTCTCGGAGACCTATCCAGTGGAAGTCCGAACTGTCCGAAGGCTACACTGTCTACTGGCCAGAGACTCGGTACATAAGTACCCTCATAAATACTATATGCATGCTCATGTTATTCTACACTACTCATATAAATTTTCTACCATTATCCTCAACGGGTATGGTGGAACACACAAGGGGAACAAGCCCCAGTACCAAGAGGTTACCTTAATATGTTCCTCCACTTAGCTCCAAAGAAATTTACGTTCCAAGCTTGTTACTCAACAGAATACCTACACAGAGGACATTCCCAATTACTCAAAACTCATACGAACACATGCCAATTAACAATTATACAAGCATGATTCACCCACTTACCTCAATCCCACTTGGTCCAGGACCAAGGGAAATCCACCGACTCACGGTTCGGGGTTCAAATCGACGTACGACAACCTACAATAACCATATACGAATCATCAGTACACGACAATTCTATCAAAATGCGAAAAACGTCAAAACCACCCCTACACCCTTGTAGGTTCGGCCAAACATGTGTAAAATTGAGATTTATTTTTCTAAATTTTCTTTCTCATTTTCTTAGGCATCCTTAGGTTGCTAAAAAGCCATACTAAGTTCCGTTTTTCACTTTTCGTCTTTTAAACAACGTTTTGCCTAATATTTTACTCTAGGATCCTTTATGGCATTTAACACCCTCAATTATTTTTCATTGATTCTTCCACTTTCCAACTACCACACAACTCATCTAAATACCATTTAATACATGATACATCATCCAAGCCATGCAAACAACATCAATTCCCTACAATTCTCTAAATGGCCGAATTGTGGCCTAAACAATTCCAACAGATCTTCACTCCATTTTGACCACTCTACACCTCATACAATCTCATTAAATCAACATATAATCATACAACAACTCACCAACAAAATCCTAACACATTTTCAAAATTCAAAGTCATGTCAACCTCCAAATTTTCTAAGTTACCAAATCATATTTTTCACCAATAAATTTCATTGCATTTCTAGCTCTAACACATCATTCTAAGACATTATCATCTAATACACATTTTCCATTTGAGCTCTTTAACATCACAAATCAACAAGACAAAGTCTAGGGTTCATAAATATGATCTACCAAATTAATCATGAAATTGATGTAGAAACATACTCACAATCAAGGCTTGATACTCCTCCAAAACTTATCCAAGCAATGGAAGGCCAAATGACTCCACGGACATCAATTTTTCTCCACAATTTTGTAACTGACTTTGGCCTATATCTCACCAATGAGAGGGTTTCAAGGCTAATGGATGCCACCAATGTGTTTGGAAGGTTGTTTCCAACAAATTTCAACACAAACATCACTTGATTTGGTTAAGTATTGATGGAGTTATAAGGAAATGAAATTTGAAGGGAAAATGGGGTTTTGGGAAGGAGGGCTGCGGGTTTGCTTCATGAGGGAGGAGGGAAGTGATGATGAATAGTGTCCTAGGCTTATATGGCTTAAGTGGTTTAAGTGGGGTGGGTCCCACCGCCACCTCACGCGTTTTCAAACTGATTTAACTCTCGTTTAATCCAATAAACGTCCGTAAATTTACAACCTATTTAGAAACTCTAATTTTTTACATTAACCATTGTCCTTTAATTATACTTGATCAGATGAATCCTGAGTTTTCCAGTTATTCGGAAATACTGCAGTTTTAAGCTGTTGCGCGCGCCGTGGGCACGCTTCCCCAAACTAACTGTACCGCGATACTTTTACCTGGTAAAAACACTATTCGCTGAATTTCCTGAAACTTGTCTAACCACTCAATTTTTCGTTTTGAATCCTTTTTCAGGGTTATCTTTGTCATTTGAGACCTTCTACTAAATTTCCTTCCTAGGGTTGTGTGCGTGGCTAATTTACCGTTTTGCCCTTTCTTTGTATTTTGACCTTATATTCAGGATTTTCACTAATCCTTCTCTTTAATTCTCATTTAATATTTTAATACTTAAACTTAGGAATGTGAGGTGTTATAGGTTGTCACTTAACTACAGTTACAACTATACAAACTTAAACTACTAACTAATACTAGGTGATCTCTTCTTTTAGGACTTCAATCCTTCCAGAATTCGATGATGTTTTTGTGTTTAGAATGTCCTATTTATAGGCAGAAGAGGGAGTGGTAGTCCTGTAAATCCTTTGGAGTTGGTTTCTTGATTGAAGGAGCGAGGTGGTGGCAACAGTGTTTGGAAGCTTGCAAATTGCTTGATGGGACAGTTTTTGTTGACGATTAGCCGTTTTATTGAAGTCTCACATGCCTTGCTTTCTTCTTAGCCAATGAGAACTCTTGATTCTCTGCTGTTCACGTTTCTTGGTACTTAAGTGGTGCACCGCCTTTACTTTTAGAAGACGTTATTTCCACGTTTCCTGCAAAATGAACAGAATCATTAAATGAAGGGAGCAGGTGTAATAAATGCTCTCAATCTATTCCCCTGTTAATATGTTTTCAAAGGAATACGTCATCATCCGTTCCCCCACTGTGTTTTGTCACAAATGTGCAAAACAAGTGATTTTCATGCTGAAGTTGCTCATCAGATGAGGGAACGAATGGTATTTTGCCATCAAAATGGGCTTAGATGGGAACGAATTTACGTTCGATCAAAAATCCCAAAACTAAACTGTTGGTTGTCCTCAAACAACTCAAAAATAATGTTTGAGGCTTCTCAATTTCAAAGAATAGCTCAACATTAAAAACTTGAGCCAGTGAGCAATCATAATCTTTTCAAAAGATGAACTACTCTGCATAGGTGACAAGTAGAAAGAATTTGTTCCAAGGTAAGTGAAGGTTGCTGATCTTCTGTCTCACTATCACTCAGGGCTTGGTGTTTCTCTGTCCATTCTTGGATGTGATTCTTTAGAACTTCTTTTCTGCTGTTTTCCTATGAAATGCAGATGTCTTCCCTTCTAAGGATCTTTTGAGAGGAGGGATTATGGAGGTGTGGAAGATTGGTGGTCATAATTGTGGGGCCAAGGAACATTTACATTTGTGCTTTTGAACTGGACTTTTGCTGTTTGAGGGAACATCTTATCTTTTTGTACCTTTTCTTTCCTTGAAGGAAAGTTTTCTGGTATTTTCTTCTGAATTCCTTTGAATGGTTGTTCCCCTTTTTTTTCTTTGTTTTCCTTTTCCTGTCCTTTTTGTTCATTTTTGGGTTTGTTCCTTGTCCTTCTGGTTGACTTGGTGATGTGTTGGTGGCTATGGATGGAATGGAAGTGTTTAGTTGGTTGATCCTTGTTAGTGAAATCCATCTGTTCTTCAGCAGTATTCACAACATCAAGGCAAGTTTAGAAGTTTCATTGTGGTTACACCTCAGGAACGCTCTCATAAGTATGTGTTTGGCATTTTTTTCGCTCCTTACCAGCTTTAGTTCACACAGATCAGCATCCCTCAAAAATCGGAAGATTAAATTCTCTGCACTTTTCCTATTTCAGGCACTCAGAGAAAGAATAAGAATGATTAATTACTGACTTTGTGTTTCATGGTATTGGCTATTCAAAATTTCACAGCCACAATACTATAACTGAAATGTATGCACCAAGCAGTTTGATCAAAAAAAGATTTTTCATTTTAAATAGTTAATATTTACAAGGGAACGGAAAGGGAAATACTATAACATAAACTAAAACTTAAAACAGATAGGAGGGTTTTCTCATTTTCATTGGGGACGTCTCTTGTCCAAAGTGGGGTCCTTCTCAGCTTTCTTAGCCTCATCGACTTCCTCTTGGGTAAGTGGTCTCCTCCTGAGCTGATCTCTCAGTCTTACTACTTCAGCTGCAGGGAGCCATTTCTCAGTATCCTTCAGTAGATCACTGATTATGGCGAATGTGGACAATCTATCCTTCTACATCCAGCAGCCTCATCTCCAACTGATAAATTCTCTTCTCCAAGTACGTTCCAAAGGCCTTGAGGGCTGATGTGTCTATGGCAAGTGTAGTTTTCTGTGTTAAAATTGATAAGAATTGAGTCATAAAAGAGCAAATTAAATATATTTTTGCTAATTATATTGATTCTTTCTTTTCAATAATATTTCTCACCTATTAGTTGTGTTTTTACAGGAAAAAGGAGTGAAAATTACAAATTATAAAAAACCTGTATACGCGACTCCACACTGATGTGTCACGGTACAATGGACAGAAATATGGCATGGACCGGCGCCACACTGACGCGGACTCGCGCCGAATTGCGAACTTTGCAGCGGAGGTTTTTGAGTGGCGCCCAGTGGCGCCAATATGGTGCCAACTGGCGCCAAATTCATGAAAAAATCAAGTGGCAGTGGCATGGCGCCACTTAGCGCCAAAACCATGCCAACTAGCGCCAAAATGAAAGCTTCCAAATTCATAGCGCAAGATAGCGCAAGATGGCGCCAAATCCATGCTAGGTGGCGCCAATTCCATGCTAGGTGGCGCCACATTACAAGAAAGTTGTCCGATTTTTTTATTCTGGAAGAAGCGCGGCGTTAACTTGTGCCACACCGGCGCCAACTTGCACCGGGTTGCGGGAAAATAATACCATGTTGTCCTGGGGTATTTATGGAAGAAAGAAAAGAGGCTTATAAATAGGATCCTTATGACAGAATTAGGGATTCATACCTATTCTACTGAGAGAGACGACGGCGGTGCTCCGAGAGGAATCTGAAGATCAAGTTTCTTTCTTCTTCTTCTCTTTAATTTTATGCTTTTATGTAATATTGAATTTTTAGCCATGATTATATGTCGCTAGTACTTTTTATTGTAGTTAGGGTCACAAACCCTATGTGAACCCTTGTTACGACGGATTGGTTTATAATTCTTCGTTTATTTAAATTGTCTTTATTTCTATCATGTGTGTATTTATATTCTCTTTATTAGAATTGATCAATCTGATAGTTGAGAATAGTTTGAGGGTTAGAACCCTAGATAGGAATATTGGGGTTTTCATCCTGAAAGGGGGTAGGATAACGGTTTGTGTGCATGCTAGGGATAGATGTGTATTGAATTGCGAATGCCTAAATTATTGAGTTATTGCTTAATTTTCATGAGGGGTTGCTAAGGGATTAGGATTCCAATTGAGATTAAAGGGTTAAATGGCCAAGAGATTGGGATTTAACTAATTATTTTGGATAATAATTTATTCGAGTAATTTTATAAATGAATATTGTAAATCAATCCAAAGTAAGAAGTGAGGATCATAAGGTGAGTGCGCTCTAGCTACAATGCTTTTCTCATATTTTCACAAATCAATTCTTATTTTATTGTCTATTTCTCATAAGCAAAAATTACAAAAACAAGTCTTTAAATTCAGTTCTCAATTTCAAACCAATCGACAATATTTGTCACAATCTTTGAACTCTTCCATTCTTAAAAGGAAAAATTAATTGATATTCGACCCAATCCGTGTGGAGACGATACTTTACTTACTATCTATATTACTTGTGCGATCGGTACACTTGCCGGTGAGCATCAAGTTTTTGGCGCCGTTGCCGGGTATTGGCGTTTCTTATATCAATTAATTTTGATTTTTAAGATTGGATTTTTTTAATTTTATTTTATTTTATTTTTGATTCTTGAACAGTGCTACTAATCTCTTTTCTGAGTTGTATGCGAGGTAAATAGCCAGAATTTCCACTTGATTTGGAGATTACAAAAACAGAAAAGAGGAACAGAAAATTTGCTCGGAAGAAGCTTGCTTTCAACGAGTTAGAAAATCTGTCTGAAGAAGCACACAAGATGGCAGCAAACGATGAAGCAGATAATCCATTCATGGATTCCATTCTCACTCCATTATTCAACAGGCCCAATGCGAGCATTGTTCATCCGAATGTTGCCCACAATTGGGAGCTCAAGTCCTCTCATATCAATTTAGTAGAGAGAGACCAGTTTGGAGGAGGGGAGAGTGAAGACCCTCACAGATTTATTAACAGATTCTTGAGGATCTGTGACTCCACCAAACATCCTCAAGTGTCTAATGATGCAATTCGGTTAAGGTTGTTCCCTTTTGCTCTTAAGGGAAAAGGCCTTAGTTGGTTGGAGAGGCAGCCTGCAGCAAGTATTTCTACATGGGATGATATGTCTCAGAAGTTCTTTGTTGAGTTCTTCTCGATGGAAAGGTACAACCAGATGGTGAATGATATCGCCAATTTCACCCAGCTACAGGGTGAAACTATGTGCGGAGCATGGAACAAATTCAAGGATTTATTGAGGAGGTGTCCTCAGTATAACTTGACTGCTGGTAATCAGGTTAGAATCTTCTTCAATGGTTGTAAACCTGAGATTCGGATGGTGTTGAATGGTGCAGCGGGTGGCACTATTAAAACTCTGAGAGAAAATGAGACTCTTGAGTTGATTGAGAGGATGGCTGCCAATGAAAATGAAGTGTTACCATCCAAACCTAAGAGAGGTATCCTTCAACTGGAAGGTAATAATGCAGTGCTGGCTGAAAATAGTTTGCTATCTCAGCAGGTAGAAAACCTGACCTCAAGGCTTGACAAGATGCAGCTTGCTAGTGTTCAGACTAAAGCTGCTGTTGTGTGTGAATATTGCCAGGGCAATCATGAGCCTAATGAATGTCCTAAGATGCCTTCTGATTCACCTCAGCAAGTACAAGTGAATGGCATCTGGTATGATCAAAGACCTTAACAGCAAAATGTTCAAAGAGGTCAGAATTTTGCTCCTGGAGGAAATAATTATCAACGGAAGATCCAAGGCACAAGCCTTGATTACAATTCAAACAACTACTTGCAGCCTCCACCAGTCCAAACCAAGGAACCTTCTGATTTGGAGAGGCTAGTGGGACAAATGGCTCAACACTCCAATGCCTTCATGGAAGAGACTAGGGCCAATACTAAAAACATGAGTGCTTCTATCAGGAATTTAGAGAATCAAATTGGCCAGCTGGCTAAGCAAGTTGCTGATAGAACTCCAGGCACTTTCCCTAGTAACACAGTTACAAATCCGAAAGAGGATTGTATGTTTGTCATAACTAGAAGTGGCAAAGTGGTGGCAGCTCCAGAAAAGCCGAGCATAAATGTGGAAGCTGAGAAGAAGCTAGATACTGCAGGTGAGCCCGAAAAAGAAAAAGAAATTGAAAAACTTGCTGAAGTGGAGAAGCCAGTTGAAAAGAAGAAGTTTGAGCTGAGTCCTGAATATGTGAGAGCCATGGCACCCTATCCTGAAAGGTTCAAGAAGGATGCTCAGAAGCAACAGTATGTCAGGTTCCTTGATATATTCAAAAAGCTTCATATCAATCTTCCATTTGCTGAAGCCTTGGCTAATATGCCCAATTATGCCAAGTTTATGAAGGACTTGTTATCAAGAAAGCATAAGCTGCAAGAGTGCCAAATAGTAACACTCACTGAGGAGTGTAGTGCCATAATACAGAAGAAATTTCCACCCAAGCTTAGTGATCCAGGGAGCTTCAATATTCAAATTGAAATTGGCAACACCAAAATTGGCAGGGGATTATGTGATCTTAGGGCTAGCATTAATTTGATGCCCCTTTCTATTTGTAAATCCTTGGGGATCACCGAGTTGAGACCTACTTTGGCATCTCTTCAACTTGCTGATAAGTCTATAAGGAAGCCTAGTGGAATAGTGGAAGATGTTCTTGTGAAGGTGGACAAGTTCATCTTTCCTGCTGATTTTGTGGTGTTGGACATGGAAGGGGAGCTGAGATGCCTCTTTTGCTGGGTAGACCTTTCTTAGCTACATCTCGAGCACTGATTGATGTTGAAAACGGGAAGCTCGAGCTAGGAATGAATGATGAAACTGTTACTATTCATGTCTTTGATTCTTTAAAACAGTCTTCTCACAAAGAGGATTGTTTTAGTCTTGAAGTCTTTAAGGAAGAAGAAAAAAATGTAACGGTTGAGGTTCCTGAAAAAGTTGAAGATTACAAAGACGATGGTACCTCAAAAGTGGAATTGAAAAAGCTTCCTCAAACTCTAAAAGATGATGTCAAAGAGGTGAAGAAGCCTCAAAGGAGGCGTAATCCAACCAAGAAGAAGGCAATGAGAAAGGAAGTGGTGAAACTCTTTGATACAAGTTGGAAGAGACACCAGGAGCTGAAGTTTGACAAGAGACACCGAGACTCTATCTCTCGGAAAAATCAAAGCTTCAAAGAGTTCTTAACATTGCTTCATGGTTTGGAACAAATCTGGGAATGGTTGTCTCATACACCAAAGCATCTCGTACCACCGGATCTTTCATTTGCTGAGTCATCTCACGCTACTGAGGGGGATGACATGGAGGGTTGATTGATATCTCCTTGCTGATAGAGATTTTGTATATTAGTTTATTTTCCTGTTTCGTATTGTTTTTTTTAGGTATTTTGTGTTGGTATATCTCTTTCTGATGTTTTTAATGTGCGCATTATAGTTTATCCTATATGCCACTGTTTGTTCCATTGTGCAGGTTTTTCTTCCTTCTTGTGGTTTAATTATTGCTGAGGACAACAATTCTCTAAATCTGGGAATGGTAGGCTTGCATCTTAGAACTGCTGCAATTCTTCTATCAGGAGAGATATTCTAACTCTTTTAAATTTCTTAGTTATTTTTTTTTAGTATTTTTTGTGTTCTTTATTTTTATTTAAAAAAAATAGTGATTTGTATTTCAAGCAATTCTCAGGTTTAAATGTGCTTATCTAGTTAATGTGCTTGACTGAATTCTTAGAAAACATGTTTTGTATGAACTTCTGGCATGATATTGTATGGGCATGAGTAGACTTCATTATTGCTCGTTTGTCTGAATTTTGTGATTGAATGATTAATGATGCCTGATGTTTCTTGTGGAAGACTAGCTTGACATCATAGCTAGTGAGGTTTTGTGCTTAAACACTTATTTTATTCTGAGAGACCTCACTGTGATAGCATTCTAGAACTTGCTCTGTTTCTCTGAGATGCATGCATTGGTTGATATGATAAAGGCATTTTGTTCTTGTTAGTTATTGGCCAAAAATAACCCACCTGTATGAATTTTTCCATTGCTAACCCCTTTGAGCCTGAGCCTTTTTGTTCATAATTCCTGCTGATTGCTTAGCTTATTTCCAAGTGACTTACCTTAATTGAGATTGAATTACTGTTGTGTTGAAAATAAAACAAAGAAATTAAGGTTAGCTCCACAGAGGTCAAGTAATTAGAAGAGGAAAAATTTCATCTGTGCCCTTAAAACAAAGGGAGAAAAAGAAAAAAAAAAGAAAGAAAAAGAAAAAGGGTGAATGTAAAGAAAAGGTGGTTGATAGGAATTAATTCCCGAAATTCTGTGGGAATTTGAGTGGAGCAAAACCATTGAGTTGAATGTGTTAAAGTGAAATAATACCAGTTTTTCAATCTCATTGTTGTTTGAGCTACTGTCCATATATTCCTACCCATTAACCCGACCATGTTACAACCTGTGAAGTCCTTTTGATCAATTGATGCATGTGTTTGATTCTTCATTTTTGAGAATGTTTGAGAATATGATCAAGCTTATGGTAATGTTATTGTTGTGATGGATTGAGTGATTGTTATTCCCCCAAACACTTGAGTGCTGAGCGTTATGTATTTTATCTTGGTGAGGGGTTTCAAGCTAGATTCTGACATTTTTATGAGAATAGAAGGCATTGTTAGGAGTTTTTTTGCATTGATTCAGTCATGCTTAGCATAGTGATCTATTGATTGTCTGTGTGATGTTATGCTGGAATAATTGATTGTTTCCTGGATTGAGTCTTGTACATTGCTGGGGACAGCAATGTTTAAATCTGGGAATGGTTTGATGTGTCTCTGGCAAGTGTAGTTTTCTGTAATAAAATTGATAAGAATTGAGTCATAAAATAGCAACTTAAATATATAATTGCTAATTATATTGATTCTTTCTTTTCAATAATATTTCTCACCTATTAGTTGTGTTTTTACAAGAAAAAAGAGTGAAAATTACAAATTATAAAAAGCTTGTAGACGCGACTCCACACTGATGTGTCACAGTACAATGGACAGAAATATGGCGCGGACCTGCGCCGGATTGCAAACTTTGCAGCGGAGGTTTTTGAGTGGCGCTAACTGGCGCCAAATTCATGAAAAAATCAAGTGGCAGTGGCATGGCGCCACTTAGCGCCAAAACCATGCTAACTAGCGCCAAAATGAAAGCTTCCAAATTCATTGAGCAAGATGGCGCCAATTCCATGCTAGGTGGCGCCAATTGCATGCTAGGTGGCGCCACTTTACAAGAAAGTTGTCCGGATTTTTTATTCTGGCAGAAGCGCGGCGCTAACTTGCTCCACACCAGCGCCAACTAGCACCGGGTTGCGGGAAAATAATACCGTGTTGTCCTGGGGTATTTTTGGAAGAAAGAAAAGAGGCTTATAAATAGGATCCTTATGACAGAATTAGGGATTCAGACCTGTTCTACTGAGAGAGACGACGGCGGTGCTCCGAGAGGAATCTGAAGATCAAGTTTCTTTCTTCTTCTTCTCTTTAATTTGATGCTTTTATTGAATATTGAATTTTTAGCCATGATTATGTTTGGCTAGTACTTTTTATTGTAGTTAGGGTCACAAACCCTATGTGAACCCTTGTTACAACGGATTGGTTTATAATTCTTCGTTTATTTAAATTGTCTTTATTTCTATCTTGTGCGTATTTATATTCTCTTTATTAGAATTGATCAATCTGATAGTTGAGAATAGTTTGAGGGTTAGAACCCTAGATAGGAATATTGGGGTTTTCATCCTGAAAAGGGGTAGGATAACGGTTCGTATGCATGCTAGGGATATATGTGTATTGAATTGCGGATGCCTAAATTATTGAGTGCTAGGGATATATGTGTATTGAATTGCGGATGCCTAAATTATTGAGTTATTGCTTAATTTTCATGAGGGGTTGCTAAGGGATTAGGATTCCAATTGAGATTAAAGGGTTAAATTGCCAAGGGATTGAGATTTAACTAATTATTTTAGATAATAATTTATTCGAGTAATTTTATAAATGAATATTGTAAATCAATCCAAAGTAAGAAGTGGGGATCATAAGGTGAGTGCGCTCTAGCTACAATACTTTTCTCATATTTTCACAAATCAATTCTTATTTTATTGTCTATTTCTCATAAGCAAAAATTACAAAAATAAGTCTTTAAATTCAGTTCTCAATTTCAAACCAATCGACAATATTTGTCACAATCTTTGAACTCTTCCATTCTTAAAAGGAACAATTAATTGATATTCGACCCAATCCCTGTGGAGACAATACTTTACTTACTATCTATATTACTTGTGCGATCGGTACACTTGCCGGTGAGCATCAAGGGCTTTTTTGGTCTATTTTTGTTCTTCAGCTTGCTTGAGGAGGAGTTTATTCAGCAAATGTTCAGCTCTATAGTTATGCATGGAGTTGGGATGTATCAAGGAGTCAGATGCTTTTCTGATCTCACCCTTGACAGCGTGTAATGTTGATTCAGAAACTGCAGCATTTGCTTCTTTGATGGCTGCTCTGATGGTGTTGAGGTGCTGTACTCTTTCTTCCTTCTGTTGTTCCTGGAATTTGCTGAAGGAAGAAGAGAGGTCGTCCAATTTCTCCCTTATAGCTTTTAGTTCCTCAGTAGTGCTTGTCATGTCAATTTCAGGAATAGATTGCTTTGCTGGAAGCAGCTTTTCTATTCTCTTCCCTAGCATTTCGAAAATCTCAGCAATCCCAATTTGTGATTTCTGTTTCGTTGGAAGGGAAATTGCTGGAATGGGTGAGGATGGTATCTGTTTGCTTGGCTGGCTGCTACCAACAATAGGAGGTTCCTCAGGTGTTTGCCTGGGGTCAACCTCTGGTTGTTTGGATGATGATGGGGCTGCTTCAGTGTGTTCCTCCATCAGTGGAGGAACTGCCATCCTTTCCTCCTCTGCTAAAGCTCTAGCAAGAGCCTCATCCCCAGAAGTATCAGGATGGATAACAGGGTAAGAGAGGGGACCTCCCAGACTGAGTTGCCTGGGAACAGATGGCTTTTTCGTCTTTTTAGAGGATTCAACAAGAATCCCCTTTCCTTTGTCAGTTTTCTTTTGTGGCTGAGCTTCTTGCTCAGCCACTGGTGTTTCTACAGCAGGTGTTGCTTCCATTTCTGTTCTCCCTTCTCCTTGTTGTTGCCTAGGAGAGGGTTGTGGTGTGATATGAGGTGGTGGTGGGGACAGAACGTCAGAGAAAGTAGTTGCAGAGCTGCTTCGGGACGTCTCCTTAGCAGCTGGTGTAGATTTTGACGTTCTCCCAGCCTTCAGCCTTTTTGACAAAGGCTCATTGTCATCACTTTCCTCCTCTTTGTCAGAGAGGGTGATGGGTTTTTCAGAAGATGCTCCCTCTGACTTCTTGGTGCTGCTGAAGGTTCTCTTCAGCCTTTGACTTGAACGTTCCCCCTTTCTTGGGGGAGCTTTGGCAGGGGATTTCTTCTTTCCCTGTTTGCTTTTAGTAGCAACAGGGGCATCCTTTTTCACCTTGGTGGCAAGGGGAATGGTTCTTCTTGCCGGAATGTAGGCAGAAGTGGTGGATTTTGAAGGAGTGTCCTTGGAGGTTTTCTTCTGAGGGGTCAGCTGTGTTAATGGGTGAGGAGACGGTTGTTTTTTCGGGGCACGTTTTCAAGATTTGCAATAATTGCAAATTTGATACGTGTAAGAACCCGCACCGTTAATTAAGGAAATAAGTTAATTAATTAAGAGAAATTAGGAAATAATTCCATAATTGACCCTAATAATTATTATGAGGCTTTAATAATTATTGTAAGTGACTAATAATGCTGCAAGTCGTTTTTCTAACGAAAAGTGCAGATACCGGTTCTGCTACCCGGTATAAATGCGTACCGATGAAGTATCCCGAAAAATTATAATAAGTGCATGAATATTCCTAGAATATTATATAGGACTAGTAAAACAAGTTTCAGGTCAAAATAATGAGAACAGGTGCCAGAACTGATACTGGCTATGGAAAAGCGCGTACCAGAAAGGTGTTGCGAAAAATAAAATAAAAATATGGTTGGAGACCTTGTAGTGCATTTTCGTGGGTCTTTGAAGTCAGAACCTTGGTGTGTGGTTGGAGACCTCTTTGCTGTATCATTTTCGGATTTTTGGAGCTTAGAGGTATACCATGATCACCTCTTTGTCTTTTGATGATTTTAAGCTTGTTTAATCGGTTAAAAAGTAAAACTTTGATCATTTGATAAAAGGAATGTGTTTCTGTGTCCCTAACATGCATATGAACATCTGTTTTTAAATCTTTGAATTTAGAATTGACTTTGCACTTTGAAGTTATTTTTCCACTTTTGCATATTGCCTTAGCCTTCTAGCTTCATTTGGAACTTGTATGTTGTGTATAACACCTCGTAGATTTAAAACACGTTAATATAGTTAAAATAAGGATTTAAGGGTAGGATTAGTGAAAATTCTGAGTTCTGAGTCAAAATACGTAAAAAGGGTATAACAGTAAATTAACAAACATGTAACCCTAAATAGTAAAATGTTAGTAGAATGTCTCAAATGGGAAAAATAACCTTGGAAATGGATTCATAATGAAAATTTGAGTGGTTAGGAAAGTCTCTGAAAAATTGATGAATAGTGTTTTTACTAGATGAAAATATAGTAGTACAGTTGCACCGAAAAATGTACTGAGTGAAATTTGAGCTCTAGGTTTGAATATAAGTTGAAAAAGGTACTTAGAACTAAGAAAGATGATTGTTGATGAAATTTAGGGTTTTTTGGGGAAACGTTCCAACAGTTCACATATCAGGCTAAAACAGTGATTTCAACGAATGACCGAAAAACTCTAAATTCATTTGTCCAAGAGCAATTAAAGGACTTTGGTGAATATTAAATTTTGGATCTTATGGATAGTTTATGAATTATTGGAGATTAGCTATTTAACTGGATGATTTGAAATAATTTGAAATGAGTGAGGGGCAAGTTGGACCCAACGACTTAAAATATAACAAGACACATGTGCAGATCACTATTCACTCTCTTCTTCCTTCTAAAACCCGAGTTGCACCTTTCCAAACGAGGTGAGCTTTTGCTTCATCAAATCTTCGTCAAATGCCTTGTGTTCTAAATGAAACTTCAAGTAAATGACCCAACAAATCTAACTCACACTCCATTCACTACTAGAAAAATCATGTATAGCGAGGGAATTGCTACGAAAATTTCGTCGCTAATTTCATCCTCGCTACTACTTTTTGCGAGGGAATTTGCGAGGGAAAGTAGTAGCGAGGATGAAATTAGCGACGAAATTTGCATAGCAATTCCCTCGCTATACAGAATTTTCTAATAGTGATTGCTCTTGAAAACACCTAGATTTTGAGAAATACCTACCCATTCCAATGAAAATTTGGAGTCTTGGCCACCATTGGAGGTTGTTGGTTAAGCCATTGCTTGGGTATTGTTCTTAGGAGTCTTGGGCCTTGATTCTTGGTAAGTTTCACCACCTATTATTGATTAATTTGTGAGATCATTTTTCAAGACCTAAGCTATGTGTATCTATCTTGATTGTTGTAGTTGGGGACCTCAAATTGAATTTGTGCATTAGATAAATGTGTCTTAGAATGATGATTTATGATGATTGAACTCATAAAAATTCTTATGAAAAATTTTGTAACTTGGTGAAAATTTTGATGATGAGCTTGAGATTTTGTGAAATTGAATTATTGTATGATTGAGAAATTGATGGTGGATTAGTTGTAGTAGTTAATTACATGATGTATAGTGCATTGGATGTCTGAAAATGAATTGTAAATCCTTTGGTTTACCTTGAGGTATAATTCGGCCATTTGGGTGAAATTAGGAAAAGATGATGCAAAAATTATGTAATTGAACTTATAATGATTGGAACCAAGTTTAAGTGGATTGTATGAGTGTATGATGCATGAGTTGGTGAGAAAAATCACTTGGTCCCTATGAGGTATAGATTCGGCCTTATTGGGGAAAATTTGGGGGAAATGATATTAAGTTATAAAGTTATGCAATTGAGTGATGGTTATGGTGTTGTGATTGGTTAGAGATACCATATGAATGTTAAAAAGAAAATAACAATATGAAAGGTACAAAAAAGGCCTCAATGGCCGAATGGTATGTGTGAGAGAAGGTAGTATGTTGCCTTGCATTTTGACTTGTGTGACAAGTGGATTAATGATCCTAAGTGTGATCATTGTAGGTTTCCTTCCACGGACGTGATTCTTGAAGTTTGAAGCTTGGAGCTTGTGGATTGCCTTTGGCCCTTGACCAAAAGGATATTGGTAAGTGATTGGATCACTTTATGCATGATTGATTGGATGACCAATTGAATGGTCTTTGTTGTACTAATTGTTGTGGAAATGACCTTTTGTGTAGGCATTTCTTGTACAAGCAAAGCTTAGAGTAACTTGTGTTTGCTGTTACCTAGCTCGGGAGCTTCAAAAAGGTAATCTCTTGGTACTGGGATTAATCCCCGTGTGTGCTCCACCATGCCAATTAGGGTAGTGGTTGAAATTAGTTTGGTGCAATAGTGTAATTATAACATGATCATGCATGTGTTATTCTTTGGGTACATAGTGTTGTACCGTATCTCTGGCCAGTAGATAGTTGTCGTATGTCGTAGGGGACCTCCACTGGAGAGGCTTCCATAGGGAGTTCCAGTTGGCCTGGGGATGTAGAGATGTTATTAGTTGAGAAGCACTCTTGGAATGTCTCAGGTGTTATAGTTGGGGGCGCCTTGAATGATGTTTCGGGAACATATTCTTGGATGAGGGCCCGTATGTCGTATGCCATTGGGCTGGATGATTTGTATGACTTGTTTATAGTTCATTAATGTTATTGTACATCTGAGTGAACCATTGGATGGAGTGATCCTCCAGAACCTTTGGATTTCTAAGATATATTTGTATATCTCACCCTGCGTTATGAGGCTATGTTTCAGGTGGTTGTAGTAGTGCAGGAGTCTTTGGCAAGAGGCCCACAAGTTGAGCATGTGGAGTGCATTGAAAGATTATGCCATTTTGCATTTTGGAGTATTTTGCACAGACTAGACTTAGAGCATTAACATTTTATATTGTGTGTGTGGCATGTACCGTGCTTTTATTGTTCATGTTTTATTTTGGCTAAGTCTAGTGTTGTATACTTATTGATGTGTTTGGAGAACTTTATTTGTAGTTATATTTGATAGTTGGAGAATTGAAATTTAAAGAATTACGGACCTTGTGTAATTCATGAAGCATGTATGTGATAGAAGGGAAATAGGCCTATTCTAGGTTATGATTATATTTTCAAATGTTGTGAATGCATGAAATGGAATTTTGTGATTGAAATGAGTAATAATTATAGATGGACTTAAGTAATGGATTGATAAATGAAATGAAGAATAATGTAAATATGTTGTGGGTTATAAGAGCGCCAAGGTTTGTTGATCCTTGTGTGCCACCCTTGCCAATTAGGTACATTTTGAGGAATTAGAACACATTTTGATAAAGTGGGATTAGTTAATAAAACAAAGAAGATGTCGTTGAATTTTCTAAGAAATGATCAGTTTTTAGATCAACTTTGGGAGTACATATCTCCCTCCACAGAGGTCTAATTGGGACATTCCTTAAACCATTTTGAAGGTTGAGATGTCAGTTATGTTGTGTCAAAATTTGGTCCATTAGAGTTGTATAGCATTTTATAGGAAGAAATGAACACGGACTGCCCAAACTGGTCATGTGCAGGGGTTGTTCGGGTCCCCTGTTTCCAAAATATGTTTATCCCTCAATTATTACTCAAATTAGGTTTATGATACATGAAATTAAATCTCAATGTGTCTAGTATTATGTATAAAAATTTGAGAGAAATTGGTTTAGTAAATCGTCCAGAGTCGCAGAAATGGTGAGGGAGGTTTGGTGCTCTGTTTGGAGTTGGCTGGCAGCTTTGCTTGTCCAACTTCAAACTGTGATAACTGGAGCAAGAGAACTCTAATTGAGGCGTGTGATACCTTGTTGGAAATGTAATTGAGTCTAGTTTAACATACTAAAATATGGAAAATTAATAATGAGTAGAGCACGCTCAGTAGTGAAAAATAGAAGCGTACTCAGAATTAGAAAAAAATGTAAAAGTGAGTTTTAGGCTAAGTTGGTTTATAGAAATCTCTTAGCAACTTAAACTAAATATTGCATGATAGTTAAGCATGTGTAATGTTAATTCCTCTTATAGTGTTCAATTATGATCACAATATATATCATTATGTTTTATATTATTTTCAAATTCTTACGTAATGAAAAGGAAAAAATTTACTCATATTTTTAAATAAACTAATATGATTGTAACTACGCTTAATATCATAATCAATGTTAACAATACTGGTACGTAATGGGTTGTTACATTTTATGGTATCAAAGCAGTTTACTAGGGAACTCTACTTATGTATGACTGTGTTTTGTGTTGTATAGCTGTCTGTAGACTTTTGATGATTATTATATATGCGATTCCTCAGTATGGGTCTGATCAGCTCATTCCTTTGTGTTACATATACAGTTATCATGAGGAGACTTTGTGGCGGCCGTGTAGCACAAGGTACAGATCCACCACTGCCTAATTCGGTTTCTACAGTGTTAAATGCTCTGCAGACGGACATGGCTGCAAATAGAACTATGACTGAGAACCCGATGAAAGATAATCAGGATCAGATACAAAATTTCATGACTGAGATGAGGGCTGAGAGAGCTACTCATAGGAAGGTTGATTCTCCTCCTCACACGGCTACAATGACTCCTACACCTACGCCATCTATTACTCCCTAGTAGGGGGAAAGTGGGGCTAGTCATCACACTGGCGAGGCTAGTCAGCCCACTGTTTCCTTGGTCTTCTAGTGCCATTTGGGACTTATTACACTGCCTTCAAAGTTGTGCATCCATGTTGAGCTTGTTGGTGCTTTGTAATCATTAAAAATTTAAATGCACAGTCTCCAAAACCTATGGTTCAACAGAATTTGCAAGCTAGAAAGATTTAGGACAACTCATGATAGAGGTGCTGGTTGATAGACCTTGTGTGTTCTTTATTTTATACAATTTGTGAACAGGACTTGTTAGTTGACACTGTTACTTGAGACATTTGTTATTTATTTTTTTTGTAATACTTTTGATCGATAAGATTTCTTCCCAGCTTATATTGTTATGATTATGATGGTTTATATGATTACAATTAGAGTAAATACCCTTTTTGGTCCTCAGCAAATTTTACGATGCCCACTTTAGTCCCTAGTAAATAAAAAGGTTATTCGTGGTCCCTAATAAATTCAAAATGGACCCATTTAGTTGAAATCGTGGTCCCTCACAAATTCTAAAAAGACCCACATTAGTCCCTCAAAAGGACTAAAATGGGTCCACTTTGAATATTTTAGGGATCACGAATAGCATTTTTATTTGCCAGGGACTAAAGCGGGCATCGTAAAATTTGCTGAGGATCGAAATGGGTATTGTACTCTTATAATTATTGTAACTTTCAGACTAACTTTCATTGGTTATATGACTTTGATGATTTATATTATGACAATTATCAGATATTAATTTTGTTACAAAAAATTTAAAATATTTTATTGAATATATTAAGAAATTTTAAGAGTAAGGATGGAAATAAGGACAGACAAATTTTGTCCCTAACCGTATTAGGGATGGACAAATTCCTTCCCTAATAGGGACAAAATTTGTCTGTCCCAATTAGTGAAAGAATTTTTTTTGTCCCTATTAAGGACAAATTATAACCTTCCACAAATCAAAATCGTTGACAATATTAGAGACGGAAAATATATATTAGGAACGGATTTTATTCCGTCCCTAATAGGGATGGAAGGAGCTATTTAGGGACGAATTTTTTTTTGTCTCAAATTTTGTCCCTAATTTCTTTAGGGACGAATTTAGGCCTTATAGGGACGGAAAATTTTTGTCCCTAATACCTATTTTTTTAATAGTGAAGAGACACCGTAAGTAAGGAAACATATTACTAAGAGATAATCTAATTATACTGTAAAATATTCTAAGATATAATTAAGATATTATGAGATACTTTTATACATTCTAATACTTGTTTCTTGCAATTATGTATCTTGAGTTGGAAGCTTCAAAATGAAGAATGGTTTCGATCAGTGTTGTTAAAATCGGGATTTAATTAATCGTAGGATCGTTCGATCCTACGATTTTCCCACTAGTTTTGAGTTGAATCACAAGTGAGATCAGGCTAAATGTAGGAACACTAGGATCGCCGTGCAACTCATGGGATCGTGCAATCGATCGATCACATCAAATTTTGAACCAAAAGAAAAAACTCAAAAAAACCTAAATCCTCTTCTACAATTAACCTTATCTGCTGCTTGCATGCAATCTTTCAACTTCATATATATTGCAAAAATACCCAGAGAGAGAGAGAGACGAGGAAAAGAGTTAAAAATGTTGAAGATCAACTCCACAAAAAGGCAACTACTTTTCGACCATGGAAGGAAGGGAGTAAGAGAGAGAATCATCTTTTCAATAAGCCCATAAAGTTAGAAACATATAGAGGAAATGAACATTGCACATATTCATTGTCCAAACGTTTATAATCTTATCCTTGCTATTCTTTATTATTATTTAAATTTACATTTTGTTTTCAGTTAAATTTATAATTTTACTTTCACTCTTTTTTATTTTTTATTTGAATTAACAAATTAATTTTTTTATACAATTAATAAATATTAATTGTTAAATAAATTAAGTATTAATAGTTTGACATTTTTAATTTAATTTAATACTGATTTAAATATTATATATTTGTTATTATATAAATAATATTAATTATAATTTTATATCTTAAGTAGTAGGATCTTACAATCTGTGTCGTTCCAATGATTTAATATCTCTACCACCCCTCCCGATCCCACGTAGTATCTCGATCTTAATAATATTGGTTTCGATAGAATTCAATCAAATAGTCAATAGTGGATAAAAGAAAAAAAAATAAAAACAATTTGATAGAAAGTCAACCACTATATTTTGTAATAGGGAATAAAATTTATTTATGCATATGCGTACTTTATATTATTTAAAATCTTTCGAAAAATTAGTCTTGAAATCATTGCATTAAAAAATAGGAAAATATTTTTCTTCTTTCACATGAGACAAGATTTTATTCCTACACATACATCGACTTTTGTGCCAAGCTTTTATTTTTGTTTTTACTTTTTTTTTAAATTGTTGGTCTCACTTTTTGTCTCAGTAGGAGACAACTCTTCTCTCCTATTAAAGGAGAAAAGTATTCCCGTAAAAAATAAGCAAGTGGGTGTTTATTTATCATTACTGCTCATCATGTAATAAGACGAGACAAGACCTTTTGAACTTCCCACATATACGTGCAAACATTTTTGCATGTCGTGGGGGCATGTATTCAACTTTCTTGCTACACAACGTGCTTTCAACTTCTAACCCCTCTCACTCTCTATATATATATTGAATCCCAAAATAGTCTCAAAAATCTATACACAAAATCATCCATGGAAAAAACTGGTCTCACTTTTTCCGGCCGAAGTCAACTCATGGTGGCGCCGCCGTCACCCCAGCTTGTTCGCAGCAGAAGTGGAAGCAACCCGGCGGCTATAACCACCCCAGATAGAAGCTCCCGGAGGTTCAGCACTAGTGAAAGATCCATTAATGGCAACCGTTCAAAATCAACATTGAAAGAAAGAACCCAAAACAACGAAGGGAACATAAACTCCCAAGAGAAGAAGAGTAGAGATGGTTTTGGTAAGTTCTTACAGCGTGGTGTTAGCCCTGATATTAATGGAGCTTCAAAGAGGGTAACATCAACCATGAAGTTGCCTTCGGCATGGGCACTATCGCCGGGAAGGGGATCCCTCGGCTCTCCAATTGGGTCCAAGTCGCCGGTTAAAGCCAATCGAGGTAGTGGTGGCGGCGGAGTAGCTAAAGTCTTGAAATACTTCAAGCAAAAGAAAGTGTCGTCCATACAAGAAGAAGAATACCATCGATTTAAGATTTTGCATAACAGACTTATGCAATGGAGATTTATTAATGCTAGAGCTGAGGTTGCGATGGCTAACGTCGAGAATATAGCCGAGGTATGTTTTTTTTCTATATATACGTTGACAAATGGTGTCAAACTTTAAAATTTGATACAAAATTCTAGCTGTTAATTTTCATTGATTAACACTTCTCATTTATTGAAAATTAATAATTAATTAATAAATTTAATTGACGGAAATGATAATTATTGATTGGTGAAAATCAACGGTTAGGATTTGGTGTCAAATTTCAAAGTTTGACACTCGTATCAAAGGATCTACGCACATATATATATATATATATATATATATATATATATATATATATATATATATACACGAGGCAAGATCCTTTAACACCAGTATCAAATTTGAAATTTGACACCTCATCTGAGAGCAATTAGATGAAAAAAGATCAATGGTGACATATGCTTACAAATCAAAGACGTTGATCTTTTTTTATCTAATGGCTCTCAGACGAGGTGTCAAATTTCAAATTTGATACCGGTGTCAAAAGACTATATATATATATATATATATATATATATATATATATATATATATATATATATGGGAGAGATTTTTGATTCTTGAGTAAGACCTTATCACAACTATTGATTGCCATCTAACGGTTATATATATCAATTATTAATTATTAGTTTCGAATAAATAATAACCGTTAGATGGACGGAAATCAATGGTTGAGATAGAGAGTAAGACTTGTAAGTTTTACACTAGAGTTAAAATATCCCTCCCCATATATATATATGAGGCAGGATCCTTTGACACCAGTGTCAAATTTGAAGTTTGACACCTCATCTGTAAGCATGTGACACCATTGATCTTTTTTGATCTAACGGCTCTCAGATGAGGTGTCAAATTTCAAATTTGACACTGGTATCAAAGGATCCTACCTCTCTCTCTCTCTATATATATATATATATATATATATATATATATATATCTGTGTGTGTGTGCAGGATCATTTTATACTGATGTAAGTTACATTCTCAATCTTATTTATTGATCTTATTTATATCTAATGGTTCAAATTTATGAAATATGTGAACCGTTAGATACAAGCAAATTTTAAAGGAAAATGATTATTGTACTAAAAAAATTTCACATTTTGTTAACCATATCCAAATTTTTAATTACAACGTGTGATTTTTCTAAGTGGAATAATAGTATATATATAAAGGGGTTTGTTTTTCTTACGTAGTAGCCTACTAGGAGAAAAAAAACTCGTCCTACAGACACCATCAAAAGGTGTGCCACTCTTTTTTCTGTTTTTGTTTTTTTAAAATAGATGGGTCACACACTTATTGTTTCTATGACATGAGATTAGAAATCTCATGTAACATAAAATTTCTTTTCCCTATATACAAATAGGGATTATTGTTTCTTATATATTCTAGGAGCAGATAGTTTTATCTCCTATATATACATAAAAGCGTGTGTGGCTCATTTTTTTTTCTTCTTTCTTCTTTTTACATGGCCCCAAATGGGCTTCATATATTTTTTTGTGTATGTAAAAATAATTGTATTTCCTACAATGTGAGAAACATTAATCCCATAGATAGTTACAAACCTATTAATCAAATAATACGCATTTCACATTTAGGCATCTAGCTAGGTTCACCTCGAAGAAGAAACAAGAGACATGGAACTTGTTCTATCTCACTTTTGTTTTCTTTAACAAATTAAAATTATGAGATAAAATTAAATTTTAATCCATGACATGAGATTTAATAAAGATTAACATTCAGAATTTTTTCAATGTTGGTGAATTAATTGGGACGAAATTAATTAGAATGAAATTAAAGTTTAAGATTAAGAATTAAGAAATAATTGGGATGAAATTAGAGGTATTTTATTTTTAAAATATAAAATGTAAGATGATTTAAGCATTTTTTTCCCCCGTTTAATTTGGGCAAATGCTAACTACTTGTTTCAACCTGATATCTCAGTGTCCAAAATTATTTGGGCCTGTTGGCCTGTTTATCGTCTCAAAGAGAAATTGGTTATACCCTATCATTTTTTAGTGTCTGATACGATTTGGGCCTCTTTATCGTCTAGAAGAGAAATGGTTATTATCTCATTTTAAAATAGATAATACTTTATAAGCTACACTTTATTCATAAAAAATTGTACTGTTAGGTTTACAGTTGAATTCGTACAACCTTGTATCAATTTTTTTCTGTGCAAGTTCACATGTAATATATTTTTTTTTACATAGATGTTATCTCTTTTCAATTTTTTTATTGTGATTTTCGTATAGTATTATCCTTTTCGAAATATAATTAATTTATGAGAAATATTACTCTCATGTTAAATGAGAAAAAAAATTTATCATACAGTTACAGATTAAAGAAGAGAGAAGAGAAAAAAAAATATAAAGTAGATTCTACCTTTAATTTGTGAATGCATCAGAAAAATTTTCTCTCATATAATTTTTGAGTAATATTCCTCTTAATTTATAAGTGTAACATACTTCCCTTGTGCACCCTTGTTATATTGACTCAGCTTTTTTTATATGTTGACCCATCTGTTTTTTATTTCCATAATGTTGTTCCCCTAGTTATTCTATACATTTCCTCTTAATTCTCTCTCTATATATATGTGGACACGTGCCAGTTAAAATGATGTCTAAACAATAGCAAGGAGTTGTTATTTTTTTTTCTTGATACCTAACTTCTCTATTTGCGTTTGTTTGTTTGTTTGTTTTTTTTTTCAATTTCAGATACAAACGTTTTCTGTATGGCTTACAATCCTCATGCTAAGAAAGATAATAATACAAAGGAGAATACAAATGCAAAAAGTCAAACATATGATAAAGCTTTATCATATAATGAATCGACAACTCTCCCTTCTTAGTGAATGGGCAAAATTGGAGAGAAGAAATCAAGAATCAATTGGCAAATTGACAAGAAAGTTGTCAGCAGTGTCCGCAACACTCCCTTTATCTCACGGTCTTAAGGTATAAACTGTGTTACATTTGCTTATTCTTTTTTACGAGTCATAATCAGGGGTGGAAATCGGTAAAGATTGGTCTAGAGAGGCCTAAACTTATTTTGTCAAGCGTGAATCTTAATTTGCCTAACATTTATAAGGCTCTTATTGAGATTTAACCAGATTAATGTGTAAAAATTAATATTCTTAAAACTAAACGGATACCCAATGGGTGCAGCTCAGTTGGTTCCTTGGCGCTGAGTTAGTGGGGTTGGACATGTGTTCGATTCCCGCTGAATGCATTCTTGGGGAGGGGGTTGAACCTTTAGCCATCACTGACCCCCGCACTCCAGATTAGTCTCATAGCCGGCTCAAAGAGTCGAAGCTTGTGGGGATACCGGAGGGAGCCAACTCGCCTCAAAGAGGTAATTAGGGTTGGATAACTCAAAAAAAAAAAAAAAAAACTAAACGGATAAAATAATAATCATTGAGCAAATAATATAAGTAGTAAAAAAGATAATCATTGTATATTACTTAGTGTTTCTAAGTCTCTTGTTAAATAATGAGTGAAATGTGTGTAAACAGAAGAAATTTTACTCCTTATTTTGGCTGTTGATTTTTGCATATATGATGGTTGCAATTTTTTTGTAATTAATAAATATAATTCAATAAACTATAATTATCAAATAAATAAAAACCAAAAGTTAAAATGGAGAGTAAGACTTCTTAACTTACATTAAAATCAAAAGATCTTCATATATATATATATATATATATATATATATATAGGGCTTATTGTTTCTCAAGCTGCTTGAGATAACTTTTTCTCCGGCTATTAAATCATAACTGTTATGGACCCATATAAGGGGTCCATTGAATGACAGGCCCAATAATGGGCGATCCAAGATTGAAATCAAGTATAATTGCGGATAGTATCCATCAAGGATACTAATCCTAATGCGACAGCGTATCAGACAGGCATGGGCTCTCATCAGAAGTACTAAAGGCCCACATCATACTACACACAGGTAACCTCTATAAACAAAAGGTAAACTCTAAAGGTACGAGACACACTCTCTCTTACTGTTATGTTGTCACTGTGTGCGCACATACACCCCATTGACAAAAGCCGTTATTAATTCGTTGTGCACAGTGATCTGCTTGACTCAAGGATATCTCATTCATAGATATCTTGGAGAGGGCACCAGATCCAAGATCAACATACTAGCTTATTGGACTGGACATCTCTGTCTCCTAGACAGAACATTGGCGCCGTCTATGAGGAATTCTCTTTGAATTTGATATTCCCACCATTCTAACTGAAGATGGTAGTCCGAACAAGGAGTAATAGCCATACCCTCAAAATCAGCCGCTGGATCCAGTCTTGGAAGAGGTGAATCAACCTCAAAACCAGCCTGAGAATGAAATAGATTATGATCATGTTCATGTCAGTGAGGATGTGTCAGACACAGCCTCCACCCCAGCACCCGGTGATCGAGTTGCGGCTCTAGCTCTGAATAATCCTCCCCAACATCTTGGGGATACTGCTGCTTCCCGTGTTGCCTAACCTGCGGATCCAAATTCCAGACTTGCTCAAAACGCAGTTGCTGCAGTTTTGCGGCGAATGGAGGGGATGGAGAATCGTAACAACCTCCAGTTGCAAGATTTTTAGAGAATGCAGGAACAAAATAATAGGATGATGCAGGAGTTGGAGCAGCGCTTGATGGGGATGGCAGGGTATGGAGTGAGAGAGGCCCCAGGCAGAGATGCTAATGGCCGAGAAGGAAACCACAACCCGGATCGTCAAAACCGAGTTACTGAGGTAGAAAACCAAGGAATGGCCAATCTTGGAGTTACATCGGCTACAATCCCGATAAACTATATAAGGCCCAATCTTGGGAGAACGTTGGATCTAAACCCAGAGAACATCGATATGGGGGAACATAATGCTAATGCGCAAACTTTGACCCAGAATGCTTCGGCAGGAGCAAATGGGCAGAGAAACCGGGATGGTATACACCCTAACCAAAATGCTCATTCCACCAGAGGACGCATGGAACCTGGTGGTTACAGGAGGAAATACAGTAGGGGGCAGCATAATAATAGCCCCTTCACTAGTGAAATATTGAACGCTCATTTCCCAAAGAATTTTAATTCGGCAACGCTTGCCGAAATATGATGGAAGTCAGGATCCACAGGTCCACATAGATGCGTTTGATACGGACATGTATATCCGAGGAATTGATGAACCCCTCATATCTTGGATATTTTCCATAACTCTGACTGGGGCAGCGCAGGCATGGTTCTCAACCCTACCTGCCAACTCTATTGGTTCCTTCGAGGAGTTTGGAGAGAAATTCCTTCTGAATTTTGCAACCAGCAAAAAGCATCCAAAGTCCGAGTTCACACTTGGCAAGATACGACAACAACCCGGAGAAACTCTCCAGAGGTGTCTTAACAGGTTTAAAGATGCTGCCTTGCAGGTGCCGGGTTTATAAGAGAATGTCCACGTCCACCTTATTGTGGCTGGCTTGGATGGATCATCGAGACTAGCCAAGTCGATCTACAAAGACCCTGTTAGGACGTTGGAGGAGTTTAGAACTCGTTCTAAGAAATACTTGGAACTCGAACAAATGGAGATAGCAAACACGCTATCAGAGGAGGGTAAAAGAGCAAGTTCAAGAAGGAGGAGCCCAGCCCTAAGAGAAAAGGATCGATCCGACAATAAAAAGAAAGACTTCAGAAGAAGGATCCTGGATGATAGAGACCAGGTTGGAAGATGTGAGAAGTATACACGTTGAATGCATCACGCTCTCAAATTTGGAGGGAAGTGGCAATGACGGAGATGAAGAAAGTAGATAGACCTCGGCCTATATTCGATAGAGGAAGTTTGGATAAGTCCAAATACTGCGCCTTCCATGATGGACCGGGTCACAACACCGATCAATGCTGGGATCTCCGAGATGCTGTAGAGAAATTTGTTAGAGAAGGAAAACTACGCCAGAATGTGATCAAAACTCAGGGTGCCAAAAACAACAAAAGAAAGCCTGGAAATCGGAAGAGGAGCAACAGTCTGGTCCCTGAGAAGAAAAAGAAAGAGGAAAGGAACCAGAAAGATGATTCCAATAACGATAAATTCCCGAAAGCCAAATTCGATTGTAATGTGATCAGTGGAGCTCTTGGAGGAGGAGGAGACATTGTAAGTGCTAGGCGAAAGTACCTAAAAGAAGTGTTGTCGATCCGGGATTGTCCTAAATTTAAGGAAGACCCCCGTAAACCAGACCTTCCTCTGCTCTATTTCACAAACGAAGATATGCAAGGTGTTGTACCAGGGCACGTAGATGGTCTGGTCGTCACTGGAACCCTGTTGAACTGCCGGGTTAAAAAGATCTTCATAGACGCAGGAAGCAGTGCCGACATTATACTTTGGGGTGCCTTCAAAAAAATGAATCTTGATGAGAAGGACCTCAAACCCTGCAAGACAACCTTGATAGCTTTTAACGGAGAAAATACACCTCCTAAAGACTATATAGATCTCAGGTTAACCCTGGGAACAAAGAAAGCGTTCAAATCAGAACGAGTAAGATTCATAGTGGCTGATTTCTCGTCAGAATACAATATCATTCTGGGAAGACCAACTATACACAAATGGGATATGCTGGTCTCCACAAAGCATCAAAAGATAAAGATGGTAAGTAGCAAGAATGAGATCATTACCATCAGTGGCGATAAAAAAGAATCCAGGGAATGCTACTTTGAAACAGTCAAAGGAAATGAAGGTGGACACTTGAGTCCACCCCAGATACGTCCAGGGGATAAAGCCGGCAAGAAGGCAATCCCTCATCATTCAGGAAAACCCGTCAATGTGGTTGAGCTGGATATGAAAGAAGAAGTGATCCCCAGGCTAGAACCAGATGGGGAACTAGAAGACCTTGTGATGGGAAAAGAACCAGGTCAATTTACCCGAATTGGTAAGACCATAGATCCCCACATCAAGGAAGAGTTAGCCGGGTTTCTCAAAAATAACACGGATGTCTTTGCATGGAAATCATCAGAGATTCCCGGCATAGATCCAACCTTTTGCTGCCCCAAGTTGGCAGTTTACCCAGGATCAGTACCAGTTTCACAGAAGAAAAGGAAGCTGGGGCAGAAAGAAAACAAGTTCTGGAGGAACATGTTAAGCAGTTATTGGATGCTGGTTTCATTCGTGAAATACAATATACAACCTGGATTGCAAATGTTGTTGTGGTGAAAAAACCTAATGGCAAATGGAGAGTCTGTACTGATTACATAGATCTGAATAAGGTGTACCCAAAGGATTCTTATCCTATAGCCTAACATAGACCAGCTGGTGGATAACTCAGCTGGATTCCAATTGCTATCCTTTATGGATGCTTATTCGGGTTATAACCAAATCCCTGTGTATCCTGAAAAAACTCCCTTTATTGCTGAAAAGGCCAATTACTGCTACAATGTGATGCCATTTTGGCTCAAAAACTTTGGGGCTACGTACCAGAGAATGATGAACAAAGTGTTCGAGGATTAATTGGGCAAGAATGTAGAAGTGTACATTGAGGATATGATCGTTAAGTCATTCGATATGACGAATCATGTCCGAGATCTAGAGCAGACATTCCAAAAGTTGAGGAAATTCCGCATTCGGTTGAACCCGGTAAAATGTGCATTTGGACTTCCAGTAGGGAAATTTTTGGGTTTCATGCTAACCTATAGAAAAATTGAAGCCAACTCTGACAAGTGCAAGGCAATGCTTGATATGAAAGCTCCTCAAAGCAAGAAGGAGGTTCAACAATTGACTGGTAGGCTGGCGGCACTAACCCGGTTCTTACCCAAGTGAGCTAAGAATGCCCTCCCATTCTTCAAATTACTAAAGAAAGAAGCTGTGCAAGGCTGGAACCCGGAATGTCAATCTGCGTTCGGCAAGGTCAAGAAATGCTTGGCGACCCCACCAGTGCTGTCTAAGCCAGAACCAGAAGATACTCTGATCCTGTACCTGGCTGTGGGGGAAGTGGCAATAAGTGTTGTCCTGATCAAGGAAACTAGCAAAGGTCAAGAGCTGATTTACTTCGTCAGTAGGGCCCTGCAGGGTCCTAAATTGAGATACTAGAAGCTGGAAAAAGTAGCTTTTGCCTTGCTGATTACTGCGAGAAGATTACAGCCATATTTTCAGGGACACCAGATAATAGTCCGCACCAATCAACCTATATAGCAGGTGTTGCTTAAGCTGGATCTGGCAGGAAGAATGACTAACTGGGCAATTGAACTGTCTGAATACGACATAACGTATGAAAGTCGGAAGGCCATCAAATCACAAGCTTTGGCCGACTTCATAATGGAGCTCACCCCGGTTAACCCAGAAATGGGAGAAGCTGAAGATACTTGGAGGGTATATGTAGATGGATCCTCTAATGATAAAGGAAGTGGAGCTGGGATCATACTTGAAAGTCCAGAAGGGGTGGCAATAGAACACTCCTTGAACCTGGGTTTCTCAACTTCCAACAACCAAGAAGAATACGAAGCCCTAATAACCGGGTTGATGCAGGCTAAGGAACATGAGGCTAAAAGGGTTAAAGTCTTCAGTGACTCCCAGTTGGTGACTTCTCAGATAGAAGGAAAATATCAGGCCAAAGGCCCTCTGCTGATGAAATACCTAAACAAGGTCCGAGAAATGATGGCCGAGTTTGAAGAGGTGAAAGTCACTCATATTCCTCGAGGGGAAAACAGTCGAGCTCACATCTTATCTAAATTGGCAAGTACAAAAAATCCAGGAAACCACAGAACCGTGGTACAGCAGAGAAGAACAGAGCTGAGTTGCGTGATGATAATCTCCTCGACAAATGACTGGAGGCAACCCATAGTGGCATACCTTAAGAAAGAGACATTGCCTGAGGACTCATTGGAGTCCAGGAAGCTGATCCGAGATGCAACACAATATGCAATAGTGGAAGATCAGCTATATAGAAAGGGATTGTACATCCCTATGCTAAAATGCTTAAACGCGGAAGAAGTAGATTATGTGCTGGCCGAGATACACGAAGGAATCAATGGCCACCATATGGGGGGAAAAGCTTTGGCTAGAAGGACCCTCCGAGCTGGCTATTTCTGGCCGACTATGGAAGCAGATTCCAAAGAACATGTCAAAAGATGCGACAGTTGTCAGAAGTATGCCAGACTGATTCTTTCACCACTAGAGGAATTGAAATACATCTCGGATCCATGGCCCTTTTCCAAATGGGTGATGAATTTGCTGGGACCCTTCAAAGCTGCAGAGGGACAGTTGAAGTGGCTAATTGTTGCCGTAGATTACTTCACCAAGTGGATAGAAGCAGAACCGGTTACCACAATAACCTCGACCAGGGTACAAAGGTTCTTCGAAAGGAACATCGTCTCCAGGTTTGGAATACCAGCCGAGGTAGTGACTGATAATGGAATACAGTTTGCTAATAAACAGTTTCAGGAGTTGATGAAAGACCTGAAGGTCAAACACCGCTTGCAATTGTGGAACACCCACAGTCAAATGGGAAAACTGAAGGTGCAAACAAGGTAATTGTTGATGGGCTCAAGAAACGAATGATGGAAGCCAAAGAAAGTTGGATCCATCAATTATATTTTGTTTTGTGGGCATATCGAATGAGTACCAAGACAGCAACGGGGGAAACCCCTTTCAGATTGACATATGGATGTGAAGCCATGATTCCGATGGAGATTGGAGAACCCTCTTGGAGAAGAATGAATGCTATTAAGCAGAATGAACAAGAAAATAGTAAACTGCTCACCGCTGAGTTAGATCTTATTGACGAAGCCAGGGTT